>NW_008594364.1:3263-21376 GCF_000691845.1 Merops nubicus | reverse complement strand
TGCTGAACCTGCCTTTTCCCATCTGCATGCACTGGGATATCTGCCCTACATCTGTGTGCACAATTCTTTGTTCATTGCTTGGACTTAGTAAAATACTAGTTAAATGTTAGAATAGACATTGGATTTTATTTTCAACATTTCTTTCATTTGTTTCAAGAATTCTTGACAAATGTTATGTCTTTTCAGTACTCGGTATATTATTCTTAGTATGACACAGCATTACAACTGAGTTTACTGCATGAAAGTTAAAACACACTTGTGCATTCTTTTAAGTGGGAAAAGGAGAAAGAACACTAGAATCTGAAAATGCAGCAGACAGTAGGTAGAAAAAAATAAACTTTTTTTTGCATGTTAATTGAAGGAAATATTATATAATAATATTTTAATGTTTTAGATTTTTTGTTTGACATTTAAGGATGGTTAATGGGCTGGAATATCCAGCTTTCATTAATTTCTTGTGCACCATCAATGTCAAGATACCTTTCTGACAAAGAAAGTACCAGCCTTAATACTTTAGTAAAGACATAAAGGTTTTGAATACTTTGTCCTTTTTACCTAGAAAATAATTTGATCTAGAGTTAGTATAGCAAATTAGGTGTTGGATATTGTTTTATTAAGCATCTTAGAGCAATATGAGCTAGGTTATGTAAATGCTTTTCTCTACAAGGAGAATAAAGCAAAGTTGGCTGTTAATAATCCATTAAATCTGAATGTCCAGCTGTGGCTGGCAGTGCATTTTTGTAGCTTGGGTCTTTAAAGGGATTTTTGATGAGGGCTTTTGAAACCATGGAAAAAACCTGAAAAGATCAGCTTTGGAAAATGTGATCAAATAGAAATAGAGTTTTCAAATGGAGTACAAAATATCTTATATCACTTTCCTTCCTACATAGCCTTGAATTCTTTTTCGTAAACACTGTGTTTTAGCCTGATTGGCACACTTGTAGCAGAGAGCAATTAACTGCATACCACTGAACCTTAATTTCAGTCATTTGGGGTAATTAAATGTTTTTCTTCCTTTTCTTGATTGGGGTTTGCACTACACCACTCAAAATGGGACGATTTTCCTTTACAATGGAAAGAAATAATTTTGAGTTAAGCTGAGTAAGTAAAAGTTTTTAACATGACAGAAAGTATCATATCACTGCGTTGACCCACAATTGCTATACATAAAGATTTTAAAGTATATGCTTAGCTGGTACCTATTAAGACACAAGAAAGTCAGCTTCGGAAAATAGAGGAATTTTTATTTTCTCTGTAGTTTGAAATGCTATTTATCCTTGAAATATTTAAGATAGCTTTATTTTTTTATATATGACCGGTTTTTATACTTGAATGTACAATGATGTCTGAAATCTAATTATTGTGGTCGTTCATTTGTCTTACTTAACAACATACCTATAATCAAAATCTTCTTAATGCTTTTCTTTCTCATAGGATTCAAAATGGGTAGAAGAAAAGCAGTTGTTAATCAGAACAAACCAGGAGTTACTAGAGAAGGTACGTGTTTGAAATCTGGGAATGTTTTCACAATTGCTGCCCTTTATCATAGAAGAATGGTAAAATGAAATGATGTACTAACTGCTGGAACAGCAATGTGAAAATTGATTACTTTATTTCTCTCTAGAAACAGAAATTCAGATAAAAGTCTCTGATTAAAGTCCTAATATGCTTTTGTACTCTCTGGCAGTGGAAGCTGCTCTTTATTGTGGAATTACATGTTGTATTGCCAACAGCAGAGGCGAACTTGGCTGATGTTTCTAGTGTCCAGCAAAATACCATCTAACTGTTACAAAAAGATTTTTATTGTCCTAATCAACAAAAAATCTGCCTGCTCCCTTCAGCCTCCCAGTTTTTACAGTTTTCCCACATATTAATACTGACTGAGTTAAGACTATTGTATCATTTACTGTCTGAGATCCTTAGAGCTGAGTATCTTCATTGTTCTTCAGTGATACTGGTGGAAAAGTTATCTAGTACTTAGGAAGTCAAATAATTATTACTGTTAATCAGCAGCTCAACATTAATACAGTAGGAATAAGATAACCAAATAAAAATTAATGACTAAAAGTAGGCACAGCTGAACTTAATTTACTCATACACATAAGTGGGTATTATAAAAGTTATAGTACATCGTGACAGATGTTACACTTCTCTTTAGAGTCATACAAATGAAAAGATCATTCAGTTAAGCTAGATAGTAGACCAAAGCTACTAGTTGGTTATAATAAATAGTAAATTTTCTATTTCTGTTTTGTTGTTATTAGCTCTTTGAAGTAGAAATCTGGAATATTAAAAAGTAGGCATTAATCCCCTTTCATTATTGTCTTTCATACACTATAAAGAGTAAGTGTTTAGGTATGCAAAGACAATGAGAACAGTCTACCCAAATATCGAGCTAAACCAGTTTCATTCACTTGATTTTAAAAGTTTTATTGCTTCACTTATTTAGATATAATATTCATATCACTTTTCATACTACTTCCAGATTGCTATTCTAAGAAAACAGTGATCATTTTCTTCTGGCAGTTCTCATCTAATGAGAAATTGAAATAATTAACAATGTTGTCTGAACACCTGGCCTGTAACTCTGTGCAGTATAATTTGAATTGCTTACGGGGTGTTATGATGCTGTGTTTGTCTCACAGATTTACAGAATGGAACAAGAAGAGCATCAGTTGAAGAATGAGATGCAAGATGCAAAAGACCAGAATGAGCTGTTAGAATTCAGAGTGCTAGAGCTTGAAGTAAGAGATTCTCTCTGTTGCAAACTCTCAAATGGAGCAGAAATTATGTTTGAACCCAAGCTGAAATTCCTGTAAAGATTACTGATGTCTGGTGCATGTTTAAGGGAAATCACTTAGGTATCTGTTTTTTAAGAGTTGTATCTTGGGATAATGAAATTGATGCCACTGCCTTAATATGTTTTGGAGAGAGTCCTCACTAATGTTTATAAAGATGTAATATAGCTAATATATATTGCATATAGTTTGGTTTTCATCTAATAAAATATTTTGTTTTGCAATATTTTGCCTTTTTTATTTGTTTCATTTCCATAACTGCTCCTTTCTTGCATGTAAAATCACTTGGTATGTATACTACAGCCTTGGCTGGCATTGTTTAAATTAACACACCTTCTCACATCTTGCATGCAGTGATCTGACTAAAGATCTGACACATCCATCACATCAATGTATAATTGCTTTTAATTAGGTTGATTTAAGATTGACAACATCAATATGAAGTAAAATTATCTTAAAAGAACATATTTGGATAACAGCTTTGAAAGAATTTCTCTTACCTGAAATCCGTTTTTGGATGGTATAAAATGGTCATGGACTAGAAATAATTGGACTCAGCCATTGAAAACAGGAAAGAATACTCTCTAAGAATGTCAAAGTTAAAGTGATGAAGTGCAAATACAGCTTCTGTACATGAAAGTACAGTATGTTGCCCATAGCAAATAAATTCTATGCTTTGCATAAATGAAATACTGGTGAAAATATTTGTTAATAACAATCTGAACATGTACCCTGTGATTACAGTACAAAGCAATGGTTCTCATCACCTTGTAAATGAAGCCCATGTTGTATTTAGTAACACCGAACTAGTTGTGTGTGATGCACAGTTGTCACACAGTTCTGTTGCCTGATAACACATTGTTCAGTTTTAAATATCATCAACATTAACACCATCTAGAATAAACTCTCCAAGATATGTGCCATTGTCACTCTTCCATAATTTTCATCACCCAGCACGTTTCACCAAAAGTCTTGGCATGTGTAACTTCTATAAAGATGAAAATGTCGTGTCTTCCTGTTATGTGGACATCTGCTTTTTGTCTTTGACATGTCTTAATCTTTTTAAAATCCTTTATCAATCATATATTTTGATGTCATAGCCTGTTATATTAAAAATTATTACTTTAGAATTTCAGTAGATGTTCAGGAAAACAAATATGCTTTCTAAAACGTACCCATATTTTATTGAGCAAGTCTAAAGTAAAATACTGAACTCTAGAAACTAGTTGCAATAGAAACTGCCTTCTGAAGTGTAAATGTCTTCTTTGAACACTGAAATATTGTCTTAGGAAAAGAAAAAAAGTGCTTCAATACATACTTTACGAATGTATTTTTCACATGGGAGAATCACATGGAAATAACAATGGAAATATTTTTGTGTAATTGCAAGACAAGATTTTTTTTTCCCTTAATAGGCAAGGAGATAGACACAAATTTGACTGACAGTGTGAATGCTTTAGGAAAATAATTAATGCTTCTGGTAATCAGGACAGTGTTTTTTGAAAGCAATTAAATTAATTTGGATGAAGATCAGGCTAGAGTAGAAACCATTTGTTTATCACTTCATGATGGCAGGTGAGTTTAATGCATTAGTAATTGATGAGTTGTTTTTTTTTAAGAAATCTAAAATGGTAAATGAATTTGGACAAGAATTGTCCAAACCCTATGAGGGGTTAAAATATATAGAGTAGTTAGTTTTTCCTCTACATTGCAGTTTCAGACTAGGTTTAAGCCAGTTACTGAATAAGAGTTGCCATGCTTTGTAACTTCCTTAAGTGAATGGATGCAGCTCACTTGCTATAAAAATTAAAGCATCTAATTTTGTGAGTTAGAAAATGGGGCAATGTACGCATGGTCATAGGAACTTAAATATTTGCAATAGCTCTCTTTCATCATACTGTCAGAACCTGAAGCTCTTGTTGCCAGTGCCACTTCTTGTAATACAGAGAGGAAATCTGATTTTCCTCACTCGTGTTCCTGTAACTATAGAGAATTCAAAGTAAGACCCAGTGCCTTTGTTGTCCACAGCCTTCAATCCAGTCATTTTCACAAGCACATAAAAATTTAAGTAAAATCACTTATTTATTGTTTTGCTATATTTCTGCATTCTTGAGAATTTGTACTTTTTAGTTTTGACACAAAGAATGTAAGTGTAGAGTAGTGTTGCCTTTCAATACATTCCAACATCCTGGGTTGTGCAGTAAGTAGGGTTGGGAATTTTACATGCTCTAACAGAAAAGTTAACTGTAGAATAAACAGGGAGCAGTTACATAGTTTTAATTTTATTGAGAAAACCTTCAGTGATAATACTATTTCATGATGGAGTTTAATTTTTTTTTTCCTGCGGTTTTTTCTTTCTTAAACCATTATTTGTTCCATGAAAGAAAGGAATAGTAAAATAAGGTTATAACCAGCATAAAAAGCTGCAGTGTTTTGAGGCTTCAGTCAGTTACTTGGCGAGTGTACAGAACTCCTGCATCTGAGGAGTGTTGGTTAACTTTACAGAAAATCTGTCTGACTGGAATCAGTTGGAAGCTAATGTCATTTTTTTGCTTAGCTAAAGCCAAAATCCTTCAAATATGGTAAAAGTAAGAGGAAAAAAACCATGTATTTGAAATCTGGATTGGAATCAGCTTTTTCAATGTACAAATATGTTTTATAAAGGTGGGAAATTAATGTTTACAGATAATCATACATGTTGTTTTTAAACAAAATTTTTCCTTAGGAGAGAGAACGAAGGTCGCCAGCATTTAATCTTCATATAACCACCTTCCCTGAAAACAATGGAAGTGCACTTCAACTGTTCTGTCAACAGGAAGGAATAAAGGTATATGTAGAGCTTTAGTAACATTTGGATGGCCAGGAACTCTTTTGGAATGACCAACGCAATACCGAAACATGGTTTGCCATCTTGCTGTAAAGAAGAAAATCTGAAAAAAGAAAAGATATTTTTAACTGGTGAAAGGGTTTGATAAGAATATGATCTGGTCGACTGTCAGGAGTTCATCAATGAAAATAAAGGCTGGTCAATCAAGACAATATACATTTAGTCTAGGGTATTGTTGTGAAGACGCTGTGGAGAGGAATGTGGATGTTGATTTGCTACAGTACTTTGTCTTTGATATTAAATCTTTTCAACTAGGGATAGAAATAGTTCACCTATTATTTTACACCCAGTTTAGTGGAGCACTTATGCATTTTGTTTGTTTAATTAATATGCTTAAGTTATTTGCATATGGCAGGGCCATGAAGCATGAGGTACCCAATCAAAAACTCATTCAAATAGGTGAGACTCTTACCATTTAAGATCAAGCACAGGATGGACATCAGGATCTCAGCTGGGTAGCTTATGCTATGAGGAAGCAAGAATTACTCTTTTCACTTCTGTTCTCCCTTGAACAAACTAGCTGCAGAAATTATTAGCATGTTGGTTCCCTTAAGACTGAATTCAGACTTGCTTTCTTAGTAGTGTAGCACAACAGGCCAGGGTAACTTTTCTATGAGTAATTAAAGTGGAATATCTCTGTGTGTGATTCCACACTATTCTACAATTATTGATGTGCACTGTTTAATACCTGATTTTGGAGACACTGCTGAATTGTTTGGGGAGAGAGGGAGGGAACCTCTCAGGATAGACTGACTTAAACACAACACACTATTCCTTTTTAGGAGCCAGGATGGGTTAGTTTGTAGATTCTCTCCCATGTGTATATGGTCTTCAGGAAATCTTTTAATTTCTTTTAATTTTCTTTCTTGCCTTCCTCACTGGGGTCTCTTAGGTACAGAATCATGACCAAATGCATTCTGGTGTAACTATAGCTAATTTAGATTTTAAAAATCTTAAAGACTGATTATCCTGACTACCCACACAAGGCAGTAGCACAATACATAGATGCAAACAGGCACGTTATGTACTGTAAGTAGTGAAACTAGTGAGCCAAGACACGGCCCAGTGAAATGTTGGTCTCTTTTAAGAAGTGCTGAATATGAGTAGTACTTGAAGACATCAGCACTTAACAAAGCTGTCTTGCTTTTATCCGTGAGTATTAAGCATTTTGGACGAACATGAACTGGTCTTTGCCCATGCTCTCACGCATTCCTACTTTTGAGTAGCATGGCTTCATTGAAGCTGTTGATGAAAATGATCCCTGCTCCACGTTAACTTGTGGACCATAGTTGGCATAGTTCAGGAGAATGTGATTGGTGCTGGTTAAATGGTTCCTTGAGCCTTTCTAATCAAAGCAGAAATTTGAGTTCTGGGGCCTAGGAATGGTGCCTTGAACAGTGTAAAATACAGACACTGTGAATTTATTCCTCCCTTTTTTTTTTGCATCAGAGGAGTGTTGTTCTTGATTTCAATGATTGTGCTTTAATAAGAATGGGTTGTTCACTGCTTGTTGTCAGTCTAGCTGCTAACTGACAGAGAAACGTGGCTGATTTTTTACTCACAAAGGTCATGAGCTGAGAGTATTTTGAGGAGTGTGTTCAGCCACTGTGCATGCTCCCTTCTTCCACTGTAATGCTAAGTTGAAACTCCACTCTTGTTCAACAAAGAAAATAAAAAACAAACCACCCAACAAATCTTTTCACAATTATTTTGTTCATGCTATCTGTTGTTTTAACTCCTATACCTTGATGTGTTTGATACTCCACTCCAAACGAATGGAAAAAGAACAGGCTTTTAAGCCTGTTCATCAATTTTGATCTTTCATCTACACAAGTGAGCAGATGTGAATGGTACAGGAACTTTCTACCTTCACAGACAGGCATCCAGGTTGCTTGCTATAATCAAGACTGACATTCGGATTTGTCTCAAAGTATTAATAACACTATTGCAATTGTGATCCAAACCTAATGTTACTTACATTTTAAGTCTTTTTGCATGCAGACGTGAACAAAGGATATGTAAAATGTAGCATATAAAAACTATTTCTCACCTACCATGTAAAAAAATGTGTTGAACATCTTTTTCAGGATGTGAATATATCTGAACTTATGAAGAAGCTAGATATTCTTGGAGATAATGGGGTAACAAATTTTTAATTTCAAATATACCTCTAGTTTTATGGTTATTTTAAATAATTCTTTTTTTCCCATGGCAAAAAATAACATTCAAGAAAACACACAGAGTGATTTTTATGTGCCTGTATTTGTATGAACAGTATGAATGGGTAGGTACTACCTTTACAAGCTTAAAAGAAAACTTTTCAGTTAAACTGATGCTAGTGAGAAGTGTATGTTCTCAGTTTAGGATTTGATCTTGGCTAAATGACACGGGGAAAAAAAGGCACAGTAGTAGGCAGGGGGAAAAGACATAAAATAGCCTAGGGGGGAAAAATAAGGAAGTTAAAGCCAGACCAAGTTACTCCTGAATTTCTTCTCTTGAGTAGTAATAGTAGCACCTGCTATAAACATCCATGTAGTGGGTCCACTTTAAAGGCAGCTTTAGCAGTTTCAAGTCTTCATAACACTAGCTCTAGATTGTTTATTTTTGGAAGTTCTCTGGAGGTTGATACTTGGTTCTATAGTACTTGTGCTTTCTTTGCATTGTTTTCATTAACTCGGAAGTCTAGCTCTGAAGTGCAGGAGGGGGAAATTCACTTGCTGCAGAACTATAGTCCACTGAACAGGCATTTTACTGGTGAGAAAAAAACGTTGATCTTCGTCAGAAACCAAGTGGTGAAGAACCAATTGGATACCTCATTATTCAAGGAAAACAAATGGTTTCTTCCAAAACCACTTGGTTTCCTTGAATAATGAGGTATTGCAGAAGTGTTGTGGAAGTGATGTGCTGAAGTAGAGTGCAGACTAGCTACACTTGGTTGAGTTTTTAATACTTTGAATCATGACATCCCTTCTGGACACGTTTATAAAATGCTAAATATTATAGCTGATTTATTCTTTACAGCACTGTTAAAATGGGTTGTGTTAAAGGATGAATTTCCAATCCAATTTAAAATGCATCTTTTTGTATTTTAGAATTTGAGAAATGAAGAACAGGTTGCAATAATCCAAGCTGGGACTGTTCTTTCCCTCTGTGAAAAGGTAGAAATCAGTAAAGATTTTTCTCTGACTGACCATGTCTTCTATGATATCACATAACATTGTTAGGGAAGCATGGCTTTTCTGTTCAGATCATCTGGACTGGAGCATGAGTCCACTTGTACATGACTGTTGGCATTGTGATGTCTTGAGGTAAAATCCAACTTACAAAATAAACCCATTTTAGAAATAATACCATGTTTTGGGGATGTTCCCTTAGAATAAAGTACTAAAAAGCCACTTAACAAGAAAGACTTCATTCTCAGAAGTCCCTGTGTCCTCAACTCCCTGGGAACAGTGTGCTGCAAAGTCCTCTGGAAGTTATGCCACCGTGGTCCACTTTGGGCTCATTTCTGTGTATGACTGAAAAAGCTCCAAGTGTCTCATTGTCCTTTCCTCTGTAAGTTAGTGGCCATAGACAGTGAAAAGTAGTTTGTACAAGATAGGTAGTCACTCAGGTCACTCAGTTCTGCATGACCAGTTCTTTACTTCTCCAGTTACAGAGAGAATTAATTTGTATATGAAGAAACATGACATTTAGAACTAAGGAAGACTCACCTTTTTCTCTGAAGAATCTTTGTCCATCCTTTTCATAAGTTTCTATCATATCTTCCCTACATGCATTTTTTTGAAATTCAGAATCAGAACTATAGATTTTAACTTTAACTATTTTCTAATAATTGCTTTAATTGGCATAATTTTGTTAATTATCTAAATTTCATAAAGTAGATAATCTAAATTAGGTAATTTAATTATCATTGATTTCAGTTGTTAATTGCTATAAGCAACATAAAAAGGAGGAAAAGTGTTAGAATACCTATCCTTTTCATAGTGCTGCAGCATTAAAAAGAGGAAGTAATGACCATAGCTCTTTATAACCACAGCTCTTTACATCCAATAAGTAAGGCAGAAGAACCCCTATACACAAGACTGAGGTAGAGAGCAAAATTGGCCAGACTTTAGGGACTGAATTGGGTTATTATTGCTCAGGTAAATTAGTGCGTGTGCAAAAATTGCCACTGGAATTAGTGAACTTGTTTCACTTCTGACAGAGTGGTGCAGAATAGAACTCACACTTTGTAATTTTTAAAATATTTCCGTTAGCAACTGATCACAGCAATAAGGGCTTGGAAGCTTTGACAACTAATTTTTTTTTTTTTTTTTTTTTAAATAATTAATAGAAGCATAAACTTCCAACAGAGACCTTATTTATTTATGCTAAAGCTGGTCTATAATTTCATTTCACTTTTTTTTTTTTTTTGACAGAAGTTTGCCTTAATGTATTTTTTTTGTAGTCTTGTCAGATAATCTGGTTATTACAGAAATTGAACACTCCATCAGAAAAATGGAAATTTTAGTTTTATCTTGTATAGGTAAATAGACTGCATTTAAAGAATGAGATTAAAATCGTTAATGCTATCTGTAGACTGTATCTGTTTTATATCATTCTAGTGATGTGCCTCACAGTAATAAGCACAAGCCAATAACAAATTGCATCAAGAGGGTAGTCTGAAAAGTATTAAACATTTTCCTTTTTTTCGTGGTTCATATTTGAAGTATAGGCTAATCAAGTAGCTCTGATTTTCTCAATGACAGAAGGCACTATCCATGTCCAAAGTTTACTAAGACAAAGAATAACAGAAAATAGTCTTATGCTGTCCTTAGCAAAACAGACATGGTACCACATTTCATAATACCGTGTTTTACAGCCCAGACAAAATCAGTCAAGATCTGATAAATAAGATGATTGTTTTAACTTAAGTTCTGTTGGGTGCATATACTGAATTTTGATTAAAGGAAATTTAAAGCAATGCCACTGCCTTCTCCAGTGTAAAGTAACCATCTCAGATGTCCTTCTAAATAAGGACCAGGCAGCTTCCCATGTGCATTCCTATAGTTCCTTAATTCTAAGAAACTATCACATATAATCATGTCAAAAAGAGATCTTTTGGTAGAGAAATGGTACTACAGACATAGATGTTGTGCTAGTTATATTCACATGTGCTAATTAATCTCACTCAGTGTTTATTTAGACCTAATCCATTATACTCAGCCACTAGAAGTGATCTTTTGGAAATGAAGCTGCCAGACAAGGAAAATTTCAGGGTTCTATGAGCACAGTTCCGGAAGCTTATTTTGAATGCTACAACTGATTACAGCTCCTAAATACGTCTGTCACTTCTATGCCCCTTGGTTCCAGAAAGGGTTACAGGTGTAGGAAGATCAAAATCAACATTTAGTTTTGCATGTCATTCATACCTTAAAAAAAAAAAAGATGTCTAATTTTTGCAAATAATGAGGGTAGCCATGAGAGATGCTGAGGACTTCCCATTTCTGTTGATTTCAAGGGCTCAGAATGCTCACTGTCTCACTGAACCCTTTATCAGCAATGGGGTTTTCCATAGGAATATCTTCATTCTGTCACCTTCAAAATGAAGAAAAAAAAGATGAAGAAAATAGAATCACTGGAGAATATGGTGTTCATGTTCACTTTTTGCAGCTCTGTACAAGACTAAACCTACAATGTAGATGAAACAAGTTTCCTTTTTTTTATCCACCATTCTCTTAAATAGTTAAAGGTCCATTAATGAATTCACATTTTGCTTATTTGTAAACTTACATTTACAGATTTCCTGTCTAAATCTTTAGAAAAACGTTTACTTCCTTTGAGTCTTCCTTTGAGCTCAAATGGTTTCACCAAAACTTTAAATTGAAAAAGTTCATATGTAGTGCTTGCCAATAAATTTAAAAGCTGAGTATTAACATAATCCTGATGATGGTTAACAACTAAGCAAGAACATGCATTTAGATATTACAATATGTAACCTTTGGAATGCAATGGCCATTATTCTTCATTCTGATTGTTTTGTTTATCACCAGAATGGTAAAAGATTTTTGGTAGCAACTGCATGAACTTCCATCTCTCTGTCCGTTTTATTGTTTCCTCTAATTATCAGTTTTTTAAGAGTGAGCCTTGTCCCATGGAGGGTGCATAAAGCTGTGCAAAATAAAGGATTGAGTTTGCCACCTTGTCTTTTGTTTAAAATGCCATCTGGAAAAATGCAGTACTGGTGTCCTAAAGTAATATGATGGTTTTGCAAATCAGGCAACCAAATATTAGCTATATCAAGCTGGAAACAATCAGGCTGATTTTGCATTCTTTCACCCAAGTCTGTTTAGTGTCTTGAACTTTACAGGGGAAAAAAAATAATTTATTGTAGGAAAAGAACCTCCATTTGTTAGCCTTTAGTATGTTTCTGTAGTCCTCCATTCTGCCTATGTTTTCAAAAGTTCTCAAAAGCTGTGTGCTTTTCATTTTTTAAATTTTTTCCTCTTCACACTGCTATGTTCGCATAGTGGCTAAAACAGATAGAGGGGACAGAAGCTGCATTGACACAGAAGATGTTAGATCTGGAGAATGAAAAGGTAAGGAAAAATAACTAAAAATATAATTTATTTAGCTAAAGCTGATCTCAAGAGTATTACATGCTGATTTGCAGCCTTTCTCTGCTTAACAGAGATTGCCTCATAGTAAAACAGGCAAGAGGTTTCTAGAAAAATTATTGCCTCTATTCTTTAGAGTGAGAAGGAACTCAAATCTATATAGGACAAAAATAGCAAATATATACAATTTAGAACATGAAGGCATAACTTTACAGAACATATTAACCAAACAGTGTGAAATCGTCTTTGTGCTTTCTCTGTGTGTTAATTTGCCTGGCAACAGCATCATCTTTTTAATCTTGGTGTCATGTTAGTAGAATTGTCAAAGGTATTCCTTTGCTCTCTGGTATTCAGCTTCTGGACAAGTTGTAAAGACCTGTTACTGCAGATGACCTTTCTCATCCAAAGGTCTTCATGCTACAAGACAGAACGTTTTCTCAAGAACAGTTCTGTCTTGCATAACGAATTCAGCGCTACACTGCCTTTATTTTTCCATATGTTGAATGAAGAGTTTTGGAATAAGTGTTTGGTTTTATTAGTTTACCATGCATGCTGTGCCTCTTATCTTCAAATGGCTTTATAAACACTGATTAATCCTTGCCACACCTTTTACAAGCAGATAATAATCAGCGTTACATTCATCTTCCAGAGTGGGAAACAGACAGGGAGGTTAAGCGATTTGCCCAGGGCCACTGGAGAAGTGTGTATTTGGGTCACAATCAAAAAGAAAAAAAGAAATGTTCAGACTGTTCTCTATTGAGTATATCCTATTATACTGATTGTACTGTAACATGGGTGTGATACTGTCCACATCCAGTATTTCTTTATTTTTAACTCTTGTTAGGGAAAAATGCAAAGGTTTTGGAGAGGGAAAGTGTCCACTCATACTAGATTCTTTTATAAAAGGAACTGGAAAACAATAGTTTCTTTCTAACTTGATTCATTATCTTCCCACCTATTATCTGTGATGTCTGTGTGTGTCTTAGTCTGGATAGCCCTGCATCTATCTTTTTAGCATAGCAGTCTAAGAGTCTGCATTGCAAGTGATTGACTCAACTACAAAATGTGTTTAGAAATAATAATCTAGTGTGATGCTTTCAGAAGGGCAGAGCAGTCATTTAGTTGTCCTTGGAACCCATGTCAAGACTTGGAGATCCTATTCTTGTTTGCTTCCCTCTTGCTTTTTGTGGCCAGCTTGTACAATAGATTTTGGAGAAGCAACATGATCAGGACAGCTGCATTGCTATTCTGGGGTCTGTTGGTAGCTCTGACCACCTTTACAGTCTTGGACAAGTCAGTCTGCTTCTCTGGTGTCCAACACTTAGGACCAAGCCTGTCCTTTACTATGCATTACACAGTGCATAGTGGTATTGCATCTTCTGCAATGGCCATGTAGCTGTTGCTGTAATCCACACAACAAAATAATGCCACCGGAGTAGTCAAGGTGGGATTTGGATGCATAAACATGGTGTCTAGTGCCATATTTTATTTGAGTTCTGGAGATCCTCACAAGGGGCTGAGAATTGTGTCCTACGGGACCAGTTTGAGATCCCTGCCCTTTTTGACAAGCAGCTGAAGTAGCATACTCTAAAACAGCTATAACAGCAACAAAATCCCATCTGTGAGTAACTGAATTTCTGCCCCAAGCTCAAAGCCTGGCTTCAACTTTGGTTCTACTTTCAATATTAATTCACAAGTAATTAAAAGAACTCCAAGTTTAAAAAAAAAAAAAAAAAAGTTCTTATACGGAGAACAAATAGCTGCTTATTCCTGAGTCCTCTAATATTGGTCTTGTATCTTGCTGCTGTCATTAATTATGAGTTGTTCTTAACAAGTGGAAGGACATTTGTAGTAATTTTATTTTCTGAGCCCCTCACAAGCATTAATTTCCTAATCAGAATTAATTTATTTTAAAACCAGGTGTTTGGAGTAAGAATTCATTGTCATCGTTCATGTTTACGTAAATGCTGTGCCAGTGGTACACTGACACCTGGCAGAAAAACCTTCAGAAATCCATATATCAGTCAAATTACATGTAAAAAATATATTTAAAAATATGTTTGAAATTTTTTTTTTAAAAAAAAAGAATTAAAAGGTAAAATGTGGCTAAATACGTAACTTTGGGGAGATCTCATAACCACTAAGACTAACCACAGCAGCAACATTTGATTTTTGTGAACTGTGTAATAAAAGAGCCATATGTATTTAATCTGGAGTTTACTCTTTATGTTGAGGAAATGCAAGAGTATGGTGAATAGAAAAAAGAATGATGGAAAATACTAAATTCAATCAAGGGGTTGCTCTGCTTTCTGGTCTACTACTAGTCCTTTTAAGAAGGAAAAGCTGCCTTGAGAACAGCTAATAAAATCAAGTAACTATTTTGTGTTTTACTTACTCTCATCCAAAACACCTTAAAGGCATGTTTTTCAAGAGCACTGACACTGGTCAGTTCTCACTTGACAATTCAGACAACCATTGAAATGTCCACAGCTTTCTTGCAACATCATACTTTTGGATACCGAGTTCCAAAGAAATCCCAGACTGTGTTTTTTGTGTATATATATATATATATATATATTTATGTTTATAACTGTGAAAGTTGGTGAGTTTGAGTTTCAAAAACAAATTTTTAAAAGTTTTTTAAAGTTCTTTAAGTTTAAAAAAAAAATCCTTGCAAATCCTAGGTGTCTTGAAAATTTCTTCAACTAGCCTCTTAACCTCTTTGGGCACCAGCCTACCCATTTCAAAGTGCCTTCCTGCCTTTGCAAGCTGAGAAGTGAGTTTTCACTTCTGCTTCCGTCCTGTGTCAGGGAGTGCCGCTGCAGAACCCAGCTCTGGCCCTGCATATTCTGGTTTCCTCCCCAGAACAAACTAGACAACACAGATGAGGGTTTGCCTCATGCTTTCCTTCAGGGTTCACATTGGGTATTTTCAGAAAAACCATAAAGTGCCTTCACTTGTGTTTTCTCTCTTCCCTCCCTTGGTCTGCACTGTGCAAGTTATGACCACTGGACCACACGCATGCACATTCCCATTCACCTTTTGGCTGTTACATGCACTTCCCTCGGGTCAAGGCAGGTTTGTACCCTGCTGTAGAGGTCATGGCTTTCTACGTACAACTCGTTAATGCGATACACATATTGAAAGTGCTAATAGTGTGTATTTGATATTCCAAATATCCTTAGGATGAACGTGGGCATTTGCTATAGATTTTAATTTACTTTCAAGTGGAAAGATCACTTAAAAATGATGGTGTTTATGATTCTTCATGAATTAGGGTAAAGAACAAACACTCGCTTGTTTTTATTATTGCTTAGGACCTGTTCAGTAAACAGAAGGGTTATTTAGAGGAAGAACTCGACTACAGAAAACAAGCTCTGGACCAAGCCTACATGGTAGGAAAAGAAAAGTCATTAAATTTTCATGTTTGAACAGATTTGATAAAACTGATTTTGATAAAATTGTTGGTTTTTTTCTTTAAATTATAAATAGGGTTCTTTTTAAATTGATTTCTTTTTTTTTGCCAAAATAGAAAATCAAGTATTACTTTAATGGAGACTTAGGAAATGGATAATAGTATTTAGAAGTCTAACATTTTTGCATTCCCTTTTTTTTTTTCCCTAAACTATGAACATCTTGTTAGTATATCTGGAATGAGACAAGATAATTTATGTGTGCACAAAACTATGACTGGTAAAATACACCAGAAATTACTTTAGAAATTTTCCAATATTGTGTTTCCCTAAGTATTTGTAAAGAATACGTCTTCTTCCTAAGTGATTCTTTCCTGGGTGGTCCTACCCAATGTTAGCCTTCCTAGTTTTCAAAAGGGAGGCTGCAACCTTGCCTTCTCTCAGACTAAGCAACAATTTGGAATTATCTGTGAACTGGTAAAACTGCACACCCAACTTTGTCATTAGTGAGGAGCTTCAGGCAATCAAAATATAATAGCTTGAACAATTGTAGATTGTAAATATTTCTTATGGGGAAAATGTTTTCAGAACAGAAGCAAGGTCTAGTGCTCAGAGTAGATAACAGAGATAAAAGCAAACAAGCTCTATTTCTAGCACTGTGACCTTGGGCAAGCCATTTAACCTCTCTGTGCAGCTGTTTATGCATCACTAATATGGATAGAATTACCTACCTCACAAAAGTGTTTGGAGGACTAAAGGGATGTTGGCAGATGCTCTTGATCCAAATATTGTTAGTCCAGGTGCTGTTTTTTAAAAGGATCATGCTAACCTCAGTAATCAAGGGAAAAACTGCCATGCTTCCTTTCTTTCTTCACTCTTGGGAATACAGCTGTCTATATAAATGTTAAGTTTTCCTGTGCTCTTTACTTTGCAAAGTATGGCAGTTTTGGTCAGTGCATGAGAATCTGATTAGGAATCTGGCAACTACCAAGAGACTGGTGAGGGATTAGTGTGTTCAAGAATATACAAGCGTTCTTCTCTTCATTGCTTATGGCAACCTGGGACTAAGGCACTGATGCAGACTTTGAGCAATGGATGGCAGGAGGGTAGGGACAGAGAGGGGGAGACAGATTTCTGTTGCTCACAGTTCTCCCTGGGGGCTTTTTATTTTATAGCATGGCTTAACTATTCAGTTGCAGTTGAAGGGAATCTGCTTGTTTACTCTGTTACATTGATTTTCTAATATTCAGCATCAGAAATTGGGGGTTGTTACATATTAAGCACAGATCTATCATCTGAATCTCTCTTAAATAGAAGAAATCAATAATTTTCTAGAACGAGAAGCGTTGCCTGGGTGTAAATCAGTGTCAGGAGGCTATGTGCACTCTGTGTGGAATGCTCCTCACTGCTCACAGTTGCTGCTTTCTGTCTACCTGTGTCCATCCTTCCCTCCTGCCTCCTGCTTCGCTTGCTAGCCCTCTCCTCTAGCTGTTGGTGGGTCATGTGCTTGCTGGATTCAAACGGCAGCCTGTCTGTGTGTGATTTGGGTTGCATTAGAAAATCCAGGAGCTGGAAGCCACGCTGTACAATGCCCTGCAGCAGGATCCAGGGCGGCGGGCGAGCGAGTCTCTGACCGAGGCCCAGCGGGAGGACTTGCGAGCTGCCGTGGAGAAGGTGCGGCGACAGATCCTGAGGCAGAGCCGGGAGTTTGACAGCCAGATCTTGCACGAGCGGATGGAGCTGCTGCAGCAGGCACAGCAGGTAAACCCCCTTCTCTCTCCTCCCACCCGTTGGTGTTACTGCTGTGGTTGCCGCCACTACCCATACGACAGCATCACTTCACCCTCACCTCGTTGAGTTACACTTAGTCTGTTCTTCGTATTGACACCGTGTCCAGGAGACAAGCAACGCTAGGGCCTGGTTGTGCTGGGCATGGTACACACACAAAACACTGTCTCACTAAAAGGTCCTGTTGCACAATCTGTTTTGTGTGTGTATGACTGCACAGTCTTCCACAGGACTCCTGGGAGAGATTACTCAAAATTTAAGGCCTGAATTAGAAAAAGCCAGATTGGAAGGTTGTAAGAGTGTAACACTATGAAAAGAGGAAAGGAAGAAGCAGTGGTTCCTTTCTATTTTTTTTAAATTCTTCCCCCCCCCCCTTTCTATTTCTTTTAGCTATTTGTGAAATATTTTAGAATAAAATTTAAAAAAAAAAAAATCTGAGGAAGTCTTAATTTTAAAAGGCCATTTACAAGCCTTCATTCCTTTAAATTAGTTCAGAAAAGCCTTTTCTCTCTACACCACTTCCTTAAGGACAAATACTGAACTTAGGCAAGCTCCTGGCAATTGTGGTAATTATTTTCTGAAGAATCATTTGGTAGGATTGCTAGATTTTCTGTGCAAATATTCAGGG
>NW_008594364.1:0-3241 GCF_000691845.1 Merops nubicus | reverse complement strand
GCAGGAATAATTGTTCTTAACAATTTTGGTTCCTTTTTATAGTAAACTCGGGAAGATGCAGCTAGATGTCTTAGATCTTGAGGACGGCCCTCTGGTTGTTCTTGCTACTTTCTATGCAAATCTGGAACCATATATTGTAAATGCTGAACTCTGCTATGCAGATGAAAACAACATCCTGAACACATCTCAGATGCTGGTTGTGGGGCAAGAACTGCATTTAGTTTAATTAAAGCCTCCTTCTGTTCAAGTGGGCTTTGTAGATGAATATAGACCACAACTGATGTAAGGTACTAACCAAGCATGCCTGTGTTCATCTTCTGTCATCCCACAGTGATGAAAGATGCTTACGGGGACAGGGTTAGAGCTGAGCTCTGGCTTCCTAGAAGTCTCCTTTCGCTTACTCCTTCACTGTGTTCTCCTTGTAACATGGAGATCAGGAGATTAATTTTTTTACGGGTGTCAGACCAACTATGGTGTACAGAGACCTCGAGAACATAGGCACCAGCTGATGCTAAAAGTGTCAGAAGGGGAGAGTGGATATACAAAATTTGATAACTATGGATGTTGCCAGAAAGTTAATATTATTAGTGTAGCTAAAAATTAGTAAGAATGGAATTTTTTTTTTTTTTGTCCATTCAGTCAAATTTCCTAGTAAAATACCAGGCATTTGATTGCATGGACTATTCACTAGAAGTCAGAGCATTTTAGGTGCGTATCTGGAGCATATGTTTAGTTGAGTCCAGTTCATGTATTCATAGATTGCTCGACAGCATAAAAGTAAATATGAGTGTGGAAGAAAATCTCGCTCCTGCTCTGATCAAAAATGCTAGCACAAACATAGCCTCATCAGCCATCGATGTTTATGTACCTGGCTCCAGAAACATTTTATACGCTGTCATTAGAGCTTCGTGTTATGAATAAAGCTTGTTAGACATATTAATGTTACAGCCCTGCAGTACATGTTAAACCAAATTCTATGGTTTACCAAGGAGCAAAGTATTTCAGTGATCTACTTCTAACCACTTCCTCCCCTTCACCACCACCACCACTACCCACCTCCCTATAGCAGACAGGAAAAACAAGGGCAAAGATGGTAGTTAATTTGCCTGGAGAATGGGAGTTTCTGTGATTTCAAATGCAATCTGTTAATCACAGATTGGTAGGGGTTGGAAGGGACCTCTGGAGATCATCTAGTCCAACCCCCTGCTAAAGCAGGTTCACCTAGAGCAGGCTGCACAGGATTGCATCCAAGTGGGGTTTGAATATCTCCAGAGAATGGGACTCCACATCATCTCTGGGCAGCCTGCTCCAGTGCTCTGCCACCCTCACAGTAGTTTTTCCTTAGTTTTAGGTGGAACTTCCTGTGTTCTAGTTTGTGCCCCTTGCCCCTTCTCCTATCACTGGGCATCACTGAAAAGAGATTGGCCCCATCTTCTTGACACCCACCCTTTAGATGTTTATAAGATCAATCCTTTACTCAGTTTTTTACTCTCAGTTGTTTCTTATTGAAGGATGTACTTGTGGATCCTTGTGGGACCAATGGTCAACACAGATAACCTAGTAGCTGTATGCAAATGTCCGCAGCTTAAAAACAAGCAGAAGAAAATCAAAACAAAACAAAACCACACAAACCACCCTGGCATGGGTCAGTAGTGTCACAGGGCTAATTCTCGTAGGATTACACTCATCTACACTAGCAGGTGACAGAAGCTGAAATGGTATAAAAATGAGTGCATACTTGCCTTGGCAGAGTCCTATGGCCTAGAAGCTTCTGTGAGTACATTCCTAGGTGTAGCATTAGATGAACCACTTCACTTTTGCTGACATTGTGGCATTAGCAAGCACTTATTACACTTTGTCCTGGCAAAACTGCTAGACCTAGTCATATTTCTACAGTCTGCAGTACCTTTACAGTAGGCACCATCCTTCTTACTCTGCTGAAATGGAGGCTGTGAAGAATGATGCAACAGAACGATGGGCCTGCAAGACTTAATACAGGATGTCCTTCTTGCAAACGCTCTCAAACTTTCCCTGAAACAGCAACCATGTATTAAAGACTCCAAGTTCTCTGACATTCTGGAAGTTTGATCACTTTCAGAAGGCCTGTTTCTTTGCTTTCATTACCCTCTGCTCTGCCTGATACAAGGGCTTCAAGAGAACAGCTCCTGCTTATCCTGGCAGTTTGGCTACAACCTTCTCTGAGTCAGAGTTTCTGTGTCAGACATACAGAATGGGGGTCCAAGTGGATCTGATAATGGAGAAGGAGAAATTGAGTTCTCTCCTCCTACATATAAATGATCCTTGACCATACTCCAGGATACAGAAGTGGCAAGGCATGTGATGAATATTGCAGGTAGTTCTGCAGGCTTTCATTGTAGGAGAACTGCTTCATGCCAAGACTTTGAGGATTTAGCTTGTCTGATGCTGATTTTACAGAGCAGGTAAAAGTTTTTCCTTGAGAATGTACTGTTTGAAAAGAACAGGGACGTGCATAAGAGAGTGTGCACTGTTGTCCAAATGTGAGTCTGTGCTGCTTTATGTGTGCTGCTTTGTCTAGATATAAAGCCTTAGTTCTTAGTCACTGGGTATTGACTTTGTTCTAGTGAAATAAATATATTTTAGGATGTGAGGCCCTCCCTGTTTTACATTAGCAGGTCTGTTCATCCTGGGCATGTATAGTTGCACATTATTATCATTCATTAGTATATAAATGGAACCATTCATCTATACCCATTGTGTATTAAGGAAACCAAGCTTCTGTGGAGCCAAATTAGACAGACTGTGTGATTAGATCTGCCTGCTAAAGCATACGACGCTTTTATTAAACCCAGAGTGCAACATGCTGGTCTGGATAGCAGATCCTCAGCTGAAGCATAGTCAACAATACTCCTTTTAAATCAGAGAAGGTGCTGTGATTTACACCATTCTCTCTATTTGGAAGAGGCAAAATATGTTAATTAAAAATCTGTCACAGGCAGCTTGTGATATTTGCGTCTAGCCATAGGGTATGTGCAGTTCAACACTGTTCCTGCATATATTGCCATCAAAAATGTCTCATTATGCTACACTGTTATTATAAGCTTTTGTAAATCAGTGTCTGGTTTATTTTTAGCAGGACTTCATTTAAAAGTAACATTTCTGTTCTAGTCAGTGCAGTGGAATAACTTTTGTGAATTTTGGAAAGTATGAAGATGATTACGAGCAGGTTCTGTTAAGAAGGGTAATATTTTTTATATATATA
>NW_008594363.1:0-12540 GCF_000691845.1 Merops nubicus | reverse complement strand
GGCGCCCGCTCCTGCGGCCGCAGCACGAGCTGCACCATAAACAGGTAGATTTAACCCAAACGTGGCCCTCTGCGGTGGGGAGCAGCCCAATTTCCCCCCGGCAAGGACACGAAGAGGGCTGGAACGGGAAGGCAGGCAGCGTGATCCTGCAGCAGTTCTGCCGGAGCCTCTCTACAGGGACCCACCCCGGCTGTCTGCAGCACGCAGATGTAATGCTGCCTCTTTGCCACTGCACGCTCGCCTCATTTCTAAAACACTTACACATGCAGCCTGCATTAGAATTAAAAAACCATTAAACCTCGGAAAGGAAAAACTTTGACAGGATGCGTAATATACTAAGTATAATTAATTAAATTGGATGAGGCACTGGGGGACAAGAGAAGAGTGGATGGAGACTGTTCTTGGAAAAAGGGATGGTAATGCACTAATGTTCAGCGTGTGCCATTAAGGAAGAAACAGCCTGGGAAGAGGCGAGGATGAGTGACGGGGGCTTCGAGAGATGGCACCAGCCAGCTGGGCACCTCGGATGCATAGCAAAGGAGGTGATGGCACGAAACGCAGCCAATTAGAGCTCTGAAAAAATTACAACGAAGGTGGAAAAGGCACCCGAGAGACGTTAAAGCAAAAATGGCATGAAAGTTGCTAAACAGCAGTGCCCTACCAGTGACCGCCTCCTCCAAGGGCTCTTCTTGGCCACCCTGCCAGGGCTGGGGGTGACGGGCCAGCTTCACCACCCAACACCAGGCTTCTCAGGGCTGGCACAGGCATCGGGAGAGGCGAGAGGAGATTCCTCCTGGAAAGCATCTGGCCCTCGGTGGTGTGACTCCTTAGTTATTTGTAGCCCCAGGTGCAGTTCCCCAGCATGGGTGGCACTCTGCTGCATCCGTCGCCCTCAGTGGGCACCGGAGCAGCTGAGGTGGGGTGGAAAGCAGCAACCAAAGCTGGGGCTGGGGAAGGAGCATCAAAGGCAGCCCCAGCCAACACAGACGGAGTGACATGATGAGACAGCCACCGTGCAGGACAAAGTTTTAACAGGCTTAACAACAGCATCAGCACTGATCATTAGGCAATTACAACTGCTGAAAGTTGACAAAGCACCAGGACCAAATGAATTATCCCCCCAAATCCTGCAGGCAGGAGCCCAGAAAAGAGAAAAGTCGTCGTCAACAGCCTCTGATAGCTCACTGGGTGCAGAAGCAGTAACTAAAAACTAAAGGGCTGCTCATTTACTTGTTTGGAGAGATAAAAGGGAAAGGCCAGGAAATGAGGTCTTCAAAAACACTCTCATCATTTAGGGAGCGGTGGGAGGGAAGGTCCTGGAAACACTGATACAGCCAGGATTGCTCAGCCCCTGGGGATGGCTGATTCAGCAAGGAAGGGACTGCATGTGTTTGGAAAGGGAAGGCAGATTCTGGCTGGGGGAGTTCGCTCCTGAATCATCCCCAGTGTGGTTACTTGCTCAGTTCTGCACATTCCTGCACGACAGCCAGCGCCGGCCGAGGGGACGGTCGTGAGCTCTTCTCCTCGAGGATGTGCCAAAACCTGCTCCTGCAGGGACCCACAGAGCTTCATCCATGCGGGACCAGCGACTCCCTGCTCCGCTCCCCGCGAACGGCGGGACGCGCAGCTCCGTCACGCTGTGCTTCTCAAGCACAGCCCTTCACTTTGAGTGACGAGGCACGCTTTTAGGAAAAACATGCAAATGTGATTTAAAGACTCTAAGTGATACAGAATATATCACATCCCTTGGGAACCTGTTCCAGGGGGTAATTATTCTAATTCCTAAAATCACGCGTCTCATTTGCAGCTAGAATTTTCCGAGGCAAACCTCCATCCTTCAGCAGTGGCTCTGCCTTGTTTGATGAATTAGAGATGCTCAGTAGCAGGTATCTTCTCCCTGAGTTTACTTCTGAACATAGGCTGAGATGACCAATTTCTCTAGCCAAGTACAGAGCACATCCCCTGAGGACGCATCTCTCTTGGGTCCTATTTCAAGCCCAATGGTCTCAGCTGAAAGAGTCCTGCAGGATTCCATAGGCTTTGAGTCAGGTCTTAAATCTCCAGACACATGTTTGGAGAGTGAAAGTCCATGTCTTCAGCTATACCCAGAAGCTCCTGAGGCAGAACAGTCTCCAGAAAACAAGAGGACATTTCTGCACTGACAAAACATCTCCTTTCCACCTGACACGTCAGAGCTCGGTGGCCTCTGCAAGGCACGTGAAGGGCTTGCGTGGATTTTAGAGTGAATTAATTGGACATATCTACCCAATAAGAATGGGAGAAGACTGACAAAGCAGAGGTCAGGGAATGAGGGAATTGCAAGTGGAATTCTTGATCTTAATTACCTCTCTTCATTAATGTGAGTTCCTGGATCTTACAGGGATGACTGACGGGTCAAAATACTTGCACAAGTGAATACACTTACACACAAGGTCACATGGCTAAAAGGTGGAACAGGTACAGATTTTTCTTTTAATTTACAAGGGCATTTCTACCTCAAGAGGCAGTGACTTCCCCGAGCCCAGCAGCATACCAGAGGGAAGCCACTCTAGATGCAAGATAAACATCATTACGAGGCACAAAAGTGCCCAGAAAAAGCATGGCTGAAGGTGGAAATATGGGACAAACAAGGTAAAACATGAGTTATAGTTGAGCTGTCTGTGTCTCCCTGGCACTGGAATGAGTTGGATACAAGCATCACGGCTACCTGTTCTCCTGACAGCACTGAAAGGAAACAAAAGTTTGGAACAAGCCAAACACATTCAATTTGCCTGAATAATTTAGGCTGCTGAGTTATCAAGTGCTTCATGGACTGTCATCGAGAAAAGCAGTATTGTAGAGGAAAAGTCTGTAAATCAATGCATCCGAGGGACCAAAACTAATCAGAGGGCGGCTGCACAAGCACCGCCTGTCAGAACAGATGCGGGACATGGAAGTCAAGTGACGTGCTGGTGAGCAGCAACGTCAGCAGCACGGATAGCTCAGCTGGTAAACAGAGTGAAAAACAAGAAACCAAGCCCAGTAAATACACAGCGCCCACCCAGGGACCCACCTGGGTGTGCCAGACCTTCCTCAAAGTTATTTAACCCCTCCACTAACTACTGCTCCCAAAACCACCTCAGGCTTTCTGATCTTTCCTGAATTATTAATACGTACGGCCTGGGCTCTGGGTTTCTAGCCAAAGTCCCCCGTTAGGCCAGCAGACTGGAGCACGTGCCCGAGCAGCGGCGGCATTTTCACCAGCCACCCTCCCTCCTTGTCTCTTCACCGAAGCCAACGCTTCCAAAGCAGTCAGAGGGAATCAAGTGCCCGACCTATTTTCGTTTGCAAGTGACGCGGACACCCGCCCTCCTCGGGCTTCTCACAGACACTTCCAGCCAGCGCTCTCTGCTCTTCCATTCGCCACATAAACCAGAGCAAGAGCAGCCACCAGACCTACTCTCTCCAGCACGCACCCAGTGGGGCAAGGTCTTCTCCCAGGAAAGGGCCAGAAGCTCCTCTATGTTACCCACCACCAGCTGCAGGCGCTCAGCACCCAACAGGATGTGGCACCCGCTGCCTTTCAGCCAGCCTCCCCCTTACCCCAGGAACCCCCCCGTGACCATCCCCACCCCTCCAGCCACGTGCCAGGGGGGGCTTTTTGGTGCACAGCTCTCCAGTGCTTCCGTAAGACACGAGGCAGCATCTGTGGTGAAATCTCACCAAATGATCCAAGATCCTTTTCTCCAGCTGGGACTGATTGAATATAGCCCGGGCACCGGATGATGTGGGAAATCAGTCGTAGCCGAGCACAAATTGCATGCATAGAGGTAATTACTGCAGCACAAGGTTGGTAGCACCACTACCCACATGACAGTATATCTCAGCAATTTTCATTTCCTATCACTTCAATTCAGAGATGGGTTTTTTTAATTTTTTTTTGTGTGGTTCAATTTTCTCCTTTTCCTACAGGGACTGGTGTTAACCCAGGATTTCTTCAGGATAAAGCTCCACTTTCACCACAGCTACTCCACATATCCAGATGTTCTCCTACTTACTACACCCAGCCCAACTCAACCTGACTCCACTTCCCTGCCCCACGTGTGACTGTCACTGCCCAAAGCTGAGGTGGCACAGTGGTGATCACTGGTCACCTGCCACCACGTGCTGTCACCTGCAGCCAGCTGGGGATACTGGTAATGAAACACAACATGCAAGTACCTAATGAAGCTCGTTACAAAGCAAGACATTCTCCACGCTTGAAAAAGGGTGAAAATACAATAAGGAAAATGGAACAAAAAAAGGGTTTCTGCCAAAAACTCAAAACATCGAGAGCTGATGCTGAGAGTGGGGAAGCTGATCACTGCTATTACAGATACTCAGCAAAAATAGGGCCACATTATGCTTACGGTGATTATACACATTGTGGCTAGCACATATCTATAATGTAATTCCTATAAATAACTTATTTTCCAAACTGACACAGGGGTTAAACGCAGGAGGGAGGGGGAAATCACTGAGCAAAGGCAACACGAACCCAGCTGGAGCCGGGAACAGCCCTGTGCTCCTGCTTCCCAGCTCAGCCCGCTCCCCTGCCTACCTGAGTGTCTATCGTGAGGAAAGGCTGCCCAACTTCTTCATAATTCTGTGACCCATTTAAAAAGATCTGCTCTCTCACATTCATATATGCTGTATGAGAAATAAAATATAGCGCTCATGAGTTTTGAGTGGCAGCACTTCCCTTAAGACAGATAAAAGCTGCAAGTTCTCTTTGCTGTTTGGTGCCAATTATTACAGAGTTTTGACTTATATATTATTACACAGATCATTTAGTAAAACAACCTACATACAAACCCAGTGCTACGTCTCCCTTCAGCAGTTATCTGCGGGAACCAGAGCAGTGTAGACGCTTGCCATACACACAATATTTCAGAGATGGGTGGGCTCCTTCCCCTGCACCCAGGGGAGTTGCAGTTCCCTACCCTACAGCCCTCCGCAGTGTGCAAGCCTAATTAAGAGCGCTCCAAATGATTTATCACTCCCAAAGTTAATGGCAACACTTCTTTTTTGGAGTAAAAAACCCAGGCACACAACATGCACCAGCCCCTCTGGAGCTGTGGGTCCAGCACCGCACCCGAATCACCCCCCAGCTGCCAGGTGGGTGTTGATACAGCAGGACAAGATTTAACCTGATGCCAACGACCAGTGCCCAGAAGGCTGCACTGAAACCTGCTGTGCCACGCAGCCCACACCCCAGAGCCGAGGGTCAGGGTGGTTTGGGGTGATTATTCCTTTAATAAAGGGCCCCGTATTTTCCAGCGGCTGCAAAATTGATGCAGGTTGCCATGGCAAGCACACACTTCCCCATTTAGCAGAATAATAGACAGCTTTGTATAATTCACTGATTTCAGATGATTTCTCACCCCAACAGCAAGTCGCTCAAGTTACATAAGTCACCTGTTGTTTAGTCAATCTGGCAATTTTAATTAGAATAAATTTTTATGATTCCTCCTTGCAACACTTAGAGCTGCTCTGCCACCAGAATGCCGAGATGTCTGTAAATTATACGGGCTCCAATCACATCTTTTTTTCCTGTTTTAATTACAGTAACATTGCAGCATTAATCATGTAAGCCTCTGTTAAACAAGTAACAGCCATCCTCCATCATAATTAAAAAGAAAGGCCAAGCAAATAGGAGCTTTGGAGTTTACCATATTTCCTCTGAAATTTGTATTTTAACTTATGAGTTTCACAAACAGTAGTTTTATTTGGCTCTAATTAGTGTTGTGAAGGAAACACCGAAAGGTTAATAAGAGATGGTTAGTTTGTAATGCAAGTTTCCCAGTGCCAGCCCCAGCAGTTCAGTCTGTTTTCAGAGTCATTAACGATGTAGATTGATTACAGGAGGAGATCGGGAAGTGCTGCCTTGCTGCGTTAGCAGAAGGTTTGGTTTTATTCGTGTACCTTCCCCACTGCTAAATATGCTGGCCATTACCTTGACCATTTTGCTAGTCTGAACTGCTGTGAGACCGAAAGTGTTAATGGTTTCCTTAGAGGTTACTGGTGAAAGAAAAAGCAGTGTCCACGTGAGGCTTTTTTTTGGTTTGTTTATAAGGGAAAAGGAAGCTGCAAGCTTGACTGAACTGATTATTTAGCTAAGAAATATTTGGAAATCCAAGTATCGTGCAGTGGTTTTGGAAAAGGATGCTTCGGGAGAGCCAGGGTTAGCATCACCCCGTCCTTCAGCTGAACCCTGACAAAAATCTCTGCGAACCTTCTGCTCGGCCAGGAGTTTAGGAGCAGTTAACAAAACCAAGCACAAATAGAAGCTGAAACTCTCTACTCAGAAATATTACTCCTCCCTATCTCCTAAAAATTGCTCTTCAGCCACCCATCAAAAATACGAATAAGCAATAACTAAATTTGACAAAATCTCATTAAAAAGTACAATAAACCACTAGAAACCCTCCAACTTTCTCATTTGGTCATTCATCCATTACAAACCTACACAACGGGGCACAGATCCAAGTTTTAATTTTCCTCTCAAAGTTGCCAAAATGTTCACATCTGGTGACTGTTTTCTGTACTTACATGGAAAGGACCTGAGGATCTAACGGTTGTAACTCCTGTGACCCTGGACTGAGTAACTTCAGTGATGGAGACACTGCAAGAATTATCTTTGATGGAAGGAACAAGAAAACTGAAGAAAGAGTGCCAGGAACATGTGATATATGATGATGCTTCTTATGGAAACAAGAGAGGTTACACATCTGGTTGTTATTTAGTTCTGCTCTAGCAGAAAGGGATTGGCACTCATTTATTGCTATGTATATGACTTCAGTGTCACCCCTGTCCCACCATCAGTTTTCAGCAAGGACTTCTCCAAGCTGTGCTCAATGCTACAGAACTATGAACTGAAGGAAGAAGAGACACAAGGGATGTATCTGTGCTGACCAGTGTCCATGCATGGATTAAAGCCCCTTGAGTGACCACTGCCCTGCTCTGCTGCACAGAGGGAATCTGAGACCATCGGTGGGGCAGCCTGACCCACGGCCCAACTCTGCCTGTCCAGATCACCCACTGAAGATGGAGCTAAGTACCACCTACCCGGTAATGATCAGGGTCAGCCTGAAGAGAGGCTTGTTAGGCTGAGTGCTCGACAGCTTTTTTCCCAGTTATATTCACTGGTCTAATAAAAGATCATAGAATGCTTTGGGTTGGAAGGAATCTTTAAAGATTATCTAGTCCAACCATCCCTGCAATGACATCTTCAAGTTGCTGAGAGCTCCCTCCAACCTGACCCTGAATGTTTCCAGGGATAGGGCATCTACCATCTTTTTGGGCAACTTGGGCCAGTGTTTCACCAGCCTCAGTGTAAAATATTATTAAAATAATTCCATAAAAAGATATTACACCCTCCTGCAAGCCCCGTTTGGGAACGTTAGCAGAAGCTTGGGGAGGATGGAGAGAGCATGCACAAAAGTGTCAGCAACCACCATGCAGCCATCCAGGACCTGACTTGGATGTTCAGTACGTAATCATTTAAAATTGTAGGGAACATAAGACAATCAGCTTCTCTTCCCAAAGCTCAGCTTACCCTCTCATCATGAAAATCCTTCTCTGGGCTTTCAAAGCACTGTGAGAAGCTGACTGCTCCCTCCAGGCTGACCACCACAGGAGCACCACTGAGCTCACGGAGGCTGCTTTGCTGAGAGATCCGTGCAATAATGCAGAAATCAGAAGAGCTGTAATAATTGACATTGCCCTGTAAAGAAAGCTTACAGCATTTATCCATCTTAAGGGATGTGCTGTCACTCACATTTAAATGTTATCCTTTATGTCTTATGCTGCATACATGAATACAAGAAAGTAGGTATTTTTATTAATTTGAAGAAACTTCCAGAGAAATGCAGCTGTATTTCCAGCCTCCAAAGCCCTCAAATATGTCACTTAGGTCTTCGTGTACACACAGCTCTACAGAAAGGCTTTTCTGCAGAGTAGAAGGGAGCTGCAGGTGGAACGACTAGTGGAAATCAGCTTAAAAAATCAACAGTTTCTAATACCTGTGTTTGCCTCCAGTTAATACCATTAGTCATGTTCTCAACTCGCGACTGAAATGCACCCAGATCCTATGGAGATGAGCATAAGAACCAATTGGAATATTCTAGATAAAACCTGATCCCCTAAATGACGATGTTTCTGAATAATTTGGGATGCAACCATCAAGAAATGTTTCAGTGCCCAGCTCTCCTTCACATCCAAGCTTATTTCTATCTGTGTGATAGTATAAAGACGACTTAATGTAAGCATTTAAATATAACTCATTTCAATTCAAAGAACCCTTCATCTTGCTGGAGTTTATGAGACTCAGACACAATGAAACCACCTATACGAGCAAAGTTACTCCAATGTGGAAATATATGCAGGATCAGGTCTTTCCAGATGACATTTCACGCCAACATTTACTGCTGATCTGGCACCAGAAAAATGGAAGTGATGCTTTTAGAAGCAATTCCCTGTGGAGACACATTACTGACATTGCTTAAAACCCCTCTCACTTTGATTTTGAAGCTTTTTCACTATTTTATGGCTGTGGTGACTATTTCTAACACTGGCTTTTTTGTGATTAGTGTGTGTTTATTATTTTCATATTTTCTTTTAGATTCTATTTTTACTTTAAACAGCGAATCATTGGGCCAATGATTTTCCTTCTATAACTGATGGTAAAAATACTGGCCAGCACTGGGAATTCAGATAAGTTTGAAATCTGTGGCTTCTAACATTAAAAACACATATTTGAAATAGTCCCTTTCTGATTTCCATTCTGTAAGGGGCTCCTGTGACTTAAAGAGTACAAGTATGGCTCTGGCTCAAGCAAGGTAAAAATGGTAATGGAACAAAGGAGGTCTAGGTGCCCATATACATCCACACAAAGAAAACAAGCCAAACTTGCACAAACGTTCTGTTTGGAAAAGGGCAAAGAGATTAAATAAAAAAGTCCCAGTATATGAAAAACCAAGGGAGGAATAACTACCTGAACCACAAAACAGAGTATCCAGCCTCAAAGACGCTAATTCAGATCCTGAGAGATCTAATCAACCTCTTTGTTGAAATAAAGATAAAACTTTTTGACAGCAAATGCTTTCTGATAAAATGGAATTTTCAATTACCCTAGGAAACATCTGGTCCATTTCCCGGGAAAGGCGCCGCCACGCTCCTCAGCACTGGGGAACATTTCCCAAGCCAAGGCACAAAAGGGGACCCCAGGATTTACCCCCATCCTCCAGAAGACTTCTCCAGCCAACCTGAAACATGGCTGAGATCAAACAGCTGCTTGAAAACCTCCCTTTCTCCACCAAATCCGTTTGGAAGTTCAGCTGAGGACACCGTTAGGAGAGGAGCACATATAAACTTCTAGCAGCACTTAACACCTCCACAAATAAACAAACAATTAAACAGCAGCAAGGCAACTGCAAAAGGTGGAGCCTTCCTCAGCATCCATTTGGTGTCAATTAGCAAGGGAAGGAAAACAATTCTGGGTGATAATGAACTCTAAATTGGGTACATATTAGTGCTATCTTTTCAACTGATGAATTTATAATCAATAATTAAGATCCTGAGGCAAAGAGGGACTGGGCAGAAATCCTGCTCCCAAAACAGGGGACGTGGCTGAGCTCCAGGTGGTATTTCTGATGACTTGCTGCTGCCCACCAAAGCTTGACGCCCTCCACGCTATGATTTGCCATTTTTTCTGGAAATCTAGGTCATTTCCAAAGGAAGAGAAAGGGCTCCTGCCAGCAGGGCTAGCAGCTGGTGTCACTCCTACCCAAGAGTGGCACCAGGGCAGCGAAGGGGCAGAGAGCCCAGAGGCCACCTGAGCGTCTGCAGCAGGTCCCTGGGGCTGCCACGGTCATGTACTCACCACCAGTGCCAGGCTCAGGCACTGGCTTAAGAACACCAAAGGGGCTTGGACCTATTCAAGCCCAACTCATGCCTCCCTCTTTCTGCATGAAATCCAACATCTCAGTAGACAAAAGCTGGGCAGACAAGTCCACACCAACCCCGCTGTGCCACCACACACACAAGAACATCATCAACCTCCAAACTGCAAAGACTTCTGCCAACCAGTGTCTTGCCTCAGCAGATCCGGGATTACCCACAAAGCACATAAAGATTCCTGAATTATTCCTGGACACAGTCTGAGAGTTGGCCACTCATGCAGGACTAGTGGTGCTACAAGCCAAGGTCCAAGCCCAGCAGAGCCTGGCCATGGGGTCACCTCACTGGGCTCCCAGGCAGGAAACCATTAGCACTGATGAGCAAACTCCAACAAATCTCCCAACACATCTCTGTGGGATTACAAGAGACCCAGTTTGGGGAGGGATGGCGAGTGAATGCAAAGCACGGGGACATGAGCTGCCAGGTAGCCATTTGGCCATGGACTGTGTGCTCAGGGCAGTGGTCAGCCCATCAGTCCTGCACATCCTTGGCATTGAACTAGTTGTTTCATCCTCACCCTGCCATTCTGACCCAAAATTGGGTAAAAATTACCATGCCAAACCCGTCGTTTTAATCATGCAGGAACTGCTGTTATCACCGTCATCTCAGCATCTTGATTTTCCTGATTATTTTCTGCAGTCCCTGCTCAACAAATCAGCTCAGAAAATACTCTCTTTAACCTTTTTTGCAGCTTCTGTGACAGTAACTGCTTAGTTCCCCGCCTGCGCCGCTTCTCCCATTGCTCCACGAACACCTCGATAACCTCACAGGTGAGCTCCCCTTGCTCCTCCTCACTCCACAGCGTGGGGCCTGCAGGACCAAACCTGCCCACCCCACAGGACAGCACTGCGATGCTGGAATGCCATTTTTCTCCCAAAAATAAACCAGAGCTGAGAGCACAACCCCCTGGCCACCTCAGGACGGGGAGCCAGACACACAGGCTGCCTTTGGAAGTCATCTTCTGGAAATACTCCTGATTTTTGGGGTGTGTTTTACACACAACGAGGAGTTCATGTTACAATGGATTGGATCATATTTATTTCCATCTGACTCCTCTGACGAGCTCTGCCTCCAACTCATCCTCTTTAACTTATTTGCATTGTTATCTGGTGCACAACGGAGCCGGCACGAAGACTTATCAGAAATGTAATCTCTGTAAAAGCCTATCTGCAGTCCATTGAGATTGGCTTTTTCGCCGACTAAATGTGACAAAAAATTAACAGATGTTGCTCAGACCATTCAACGGGACGGGGAATCAATTATGAACATTTTTGCTCCCACAGTCATCCCTTACTGCAAACGCATCTTAGGAAACCCTCTCCTGATCGAAATGAAAAAGCATTTCTTTGTAATAGAAGAATAATAAATGATAGCTATCAGCCTGCATTCTCTGACACGGTGCTGGTCCGTGGAGAATTAAACTGCCACTGTACAGTTATATAAATGTTTAATTTTTTTCATCTTTGGCCACAGTAGGGTTGTCTGGAAATACATTATCGCTGCGGATGCCATCCCTCTCCAATTAGCGTGGCTGGCAGCGTGGAATGGGTAGGTGACCTCCGAGTTCCCCTCCTCCTGGACTCTTACAGGGTTAACTACAGCCATTTAACAGACTCTATCGAGAATTAATACAGCGATCAGCTTCCCTCCAGAAAAAAAAAACCCAAAACATTCGGCAGCGCAGATGGCAAGAACTCTCTTTCCCCCGATTGACTCTTTTATGACAGCAAAACAAAGGCTTTTAATGATGTTTACCATGAATTGAATTAAACAGCTGAAGACCAGTTCATAATCACAGCATTTTGTTTTCATATCCTTAAGTCTTTTAGCAGTGGGGCTTCCAGTTGAGCCTCAGCTACTGCTTATCTCAAGATATAGCCAAGCGCCCCGAGGCTCCCCTGCGCCCGAGCACCAACCCGCGTTCAGGCTTCTTAATTGAAAAAGACAGGATGTTTGCATAGGATGTTTGCATCCGTCAGACATTAAAAGCAACGTTCATGCCCAAGTACAAATGACGGCTTGGGCTCAGCTGAATTTCTCTGACTTCTTTCCTCTAGCAAGTACCGGTCTGGTTTCGGAGCAGGACTTCACCCCTGTGCGTGAGGATGTGAAAGAGCTGAAACCCTGCCGCTTATTCGGGGGAAAAGATACAAACCCTCACGCACTGGCCTGAGCTAATCCCTCGTGGGATGCCTGACTAATTGCCAGATTTTGACCTTTTGGAAAGGTTGCTGGGACGGTGCCCGTGCCCGAGCTCCCAGGGAAGGACGCATGGTCTGCTCCGGAGAGGAGCCCCCGAGGGCGCCAATCCAGGAATGGCGACCATCATTTCAGCCCTAATCCCAGCTCCATCACTCGCTCACTGCCAGGTGGACGCTCAGGGCCTTGGGTTTTCCACCCGAGAAGCTCTCGCTTACCTGACAGGCGTGGCGTGAAGATTACTTTCTATCTACCCAGCACTCTGAGCGGTGTTATCCCCCGCGAGCTTGCGGCATCCTCACCGCGCACCCACCGAGGCAGCACCAGAGCCAGCGGGTGGGCTCGTGGGGGCCAGGAGGGTGC
>NW_008594362.1:0-3805 GCF_000691845.1 Merops nubicus | reverse complement strand
TTAATTCTTGCTATCCAGGTGCAGTTGGGTGTAAAAAAACATGTACTAGCTCTGTGCTATTGAAGAGCCTCACATATGGGGGAAAATATTTTTATTTCTGATTTGGGATCTGCTGCATCTGACAAATAAAATAATTTCCTTGCTTTAGTGGGGTTGAGACATAAATATTTCCCATATCCGCTTGTTTGAAAATACACAGGCAGCTTTTTCATCAGTGTTTACATGCTCCAAATGCCCTGATTTTTATTTAGCTTATTTGCAGCACTACTGCTACTGTTAGTGCTGTTTGTTTGTTTTAATTTGCAGAGCAGTAAAAGGTGCTTTTTGTATATATAGATCTTCCCAGCACAACAGTAGCATACCTGCTGTGCAGAGGTGGGTATTCTGTCAGTTATTATTGCCTTTACCATTGTATTGTTAAATTTACCTGGGTCCCTGAGGGCTCCAGTGAAAATACACCAGCTGGCAACTGCATCTTAAGAGCCATTTTGTTACCTGGAAACTGCTGAAGCCCGGCGTGATGTGACCATGCCCTTGGTGCCCCTCTGCTGGTGCTTAGCAAGGGCTGTGCTGGGGGTGGCTGCACTGCGGTTACTCTGCTGCTCCTGTGCAAGAGGGTAATTCCCAAAAGAAAGGGGAGAGGAGGGCAAGGGAGAGAGAAACCATGTTTCCCCTGAGCTATTATGAAAGCAGAATAGAAGGAGAGCACACTGAACTCAGTGCATTGGTATTTTTGTAAAATGATTTGAAGTGCAGAGGGTGTCAGGTTCATTTGTCAATTTATTATTATTTATTTTGGCACTGATCCAGAAACATTTCTACAATAATGTTTATTGAAAAAAAAATCCCCACTGTTGCAAAGTGTATCATGTTACACAGGGTTGAAAACCAAGGTCCTTTGTGACCACCCAGTAGAGCACTGGTGCATGTGCTTTCGAGAAGCCTGTCACAAAAGAACAGAGGAAAAAATTATTTGACTGTGTAGTTAAAGACAATTTCAATATAAGTAATACGAGAGAAGTTCTGCCAGTATGCAAATGGGAACTCTGTTTGAGGGTTCACTGAGCACTTGAATGGGTTTTGAGTATTGCTTCTACAGAGACTGCAAAGGAACACTTTGTCCTGAGGGAGTTTGGACTATCAGTTAGGGAGTATGAAACAATATATCCTGTTTCAAAAGTTGAAGCTGGTATTTTACTTTTACATTACTGGCTTGTTCCAAAACCCATTCAGAGGAGTAGAGAGAGGTCTGCTCATATGCAAGGGATTTGCATTTAAAAAGTGTTTACAGCATGTGTTGTATTTTATCACAGCCATACCACAGTGTATCATTGGGATGCCAATTCTTTACTTTATAACATCTGAGAATATCCCTTTTTAACAGAAGCAGCAAGAAATAAATGCAAAATTAAGATTATTTTCCTGAAAGTTTACTTGGTTTAATACAGAAATAAAATAATCAAGATTGCCAAATTTATGCTAGATTTGCCTGAGAACTGCTTTGCCTGAGAAACGTGGAGTGTTTCTGATTCTAATACACAAAAAGTCTAAATTGCTAAAAGAAAAATCATTAAATGGGCCAGTTATGAAAACTCTATATGCCAAAATGTGGAGTCAGGATATTAGTAACAGTTTTCTAACAGAAACATGGGCATTTAATTTGGAGGGAAAACACAGCTACCAATATGCTTTTTCCACCTGTAGGCATGCTTACAGTCCAAGAGCAGAAACTCCAGAAATTTGACAACACGGTGGCTGAGATAGAAGAACTTCTGAATGGTAATGAACCTCCCCTGGAGCTACAGGTACAAAGAAGCTTTTACAGCTCATGTGCCAGTACTCCTTCCTGCAGCCCTGCTTCTAGTATTGTCTTTGCCACAATCATTTCTAGCTTTGACTTAAATCTAACCAAAGAGAATTGGAGGCATTTTACTGGCTATTAGCAGTGACATTTCATTTGTTGTCTTCCTCAAGCTGTTAGAACCAAATCTGTGATTTCAAACACAAAGGCCTCTCTCAGTCCTGTGCCTTCTCAGGGACTTAGATCTGAGCCGACTCTTTTGTGGGCCTTCAGCTTGACCCAGTTTGGCTATTTGTGTGTTTATCCTCAGCAGGCACTGAACTCAGAGGAGTTTTGCTGGGGGAAGTGATTTAAGGAGCTTAGGCAAGGACTTGGCAACCTTGTCCTGTGCCCACTGTGCTCCTCGGGAGCTCCAGATGCCCTGAACCCCCTGGGGTGGCGTTTCAGCATGTGGCCATGATCCACTGACTTGCTGTCCCATGCAAATCTGTGGAAGCCTTAAGGATGAGGTTAAGGACCTGTTGCTCCTTGGTGACTGGTCTTGAGCCAGAGCTCTGCACCTCTCCCCTCTCCTTGCCTGTTTTTTGTGTGGGGATCAGCGTGGGGAGGTCGCTGGGTGGGATCACTGTAAGGGGGTTTGTCACAGAGAGCTGGCACATGCTTTTCCATGGCAGCTGAAGCACATGTAAGGCCTTTATCCAGCTGAGAGGAGACACTCAAGAAGACTGACAAATAAATTTGTTAGTAAAGCAGCACCAGTAAATGCATTGCTAATGAGGATGAATTAAGATCTTTCCTTTCTCCTCAGAAAAGCAGAGCTTAAACACTATTATTTTTCTGTTTCTGGAGTGGGAGGGAAAGAAGTTGGAACGAACTGTGATTGAAAATGTCTGGAGTTCAGATCATTTCATTGCTTATTATGTCTACCATGGAGTTCTGTAATATTCTAGGAAATCAATCCAGTATAATTTCTTATGTATGTTTATTTCCAATGTTAAGGTCTTCAGATCATCTGTTGTGCAAAAAATGGAGCTAATAAAAGAGCTCTCGCCAACAAAGCAGAGGACCAGTGAACTCAGTGTGAATATAGCAGAACTAAAAGTAGACCTTGATCTGGCAAAGACACATAGTGGAATGACTGAAACACTTTTAAAAGCCTTATCTCCTTCTGACACCTTAGAGATCTTTACTAAGTCATAGGTAATGTGCCACAAATTACACATCTTTTACAATTTTGCTTATTATTTCTTTTCCGGGCAAGTCTTTGTACATGTTTCTTCTGTAGGTGTTGAAAGCTGCTAGAATAACTCGAGTGAAGAGCCTGGCTTGAACACTTCCTTAAGCTGCCAGAAACGTGAAAGACAGTCTGTTTTCATTGGATGTTGTCTGAGATAGTTAGTTAACCCTGGCAGCTGTTGGAAATGGTTTGTGGGCGGCATGACAACAGTATGCCACCAAAGATGTTTTAAAGCAGTAGTGCAGGTACTGGGCTATATCTTTTCCAAGACTGGGCAATATTCAGAGGTTGTCTTTGTGCCATCTGAGCCTGCCCGCAAGGGGAGCTTTCCATGAGGAAATTTCACCCAACTTTCCATCCTCTTTGCACCACAGAGAGAGGTGAAGAAAGAGCTGTCCTCGAGGCAATTTCACTCAAATTTCCATCCCCTTTGCACCACGGAGAGAGGTGAAGAAAGAGCTGCTTCCTGCTTGGAGGTTCAAGACTGGCAAGATTTAAACCTCCTGTTGAGCAGGCAGTGGATTATGCACATTCTGGGTGTCAGGTCACTAGTGTTTGGGTCAGTGAAATCACAGTCTTTGCAAGAAAGATACAGCTTTCAATTAGTTCTCCCAGCTGCCTCTAAATTATTTTTCAGCCTGCAGGAACTTGACACACAGAGTAAGGCCTCTAGGGGTGGAATAGAGCCTGTGGCAGCTAAGGCACTATAGCTTCAAGGTATTATGTGCTCTGGAACATATTAGATTGCTGTGCACTTCACAGATCTA
>NW_008594361.1:294-4604 GCF_000691845.1 Merops nubicus | reverse complement strand
TATACATATTCATCACCTAACCCTGCCCACTCCCACTTTGTATGCTAATACATGCTAATTAGCTCATCAGTCCTTCCTGCTTGCGCAGATCCTCTCCAGACATTGTGGGCAGGGGTCTTCCTACCGTGAGCAGGGGTGTCTGGGAGGAAGGCTGTAGGTCTTCTTCACAGTGTACTCTTCACCCCTTTTCTCAAAATGCAACGACCTTGCAAGTCTGTGATACTCTTACAGGCTGGGTACCTTCCAGTTCCCTTTTTTCCACTATGTCTCACCTAATATCCTAAGGAGAGGGTTTTTTTTTCTGCTCATCATGATAATAAACCCCTTAGTTCCCTTTTTCCCCCCCACCATTTCTTGTCTAATACCAAACCCCACAAGCAGAGTTCTTATTCAGGCCCTTGCTGAGAAGCAGAACTCCTTTTAGCCAGCAGTCTATGTTTTAAAATTCTTAATCTGTATAACTAATCACTATTTTTGATCTTTCATTATTCCTACTCCATATCAATTCCCCTCTTTTCTCCTAAGTAAATTCTTTAAGTAACTTTCAGTAACTTTCCTGAGTGATACAGCACATCATACACAATAGTCTTTTAAACATTCATCACACCCATAAGTACAGCATAATGGTGAATATTAATTAAATGCTTAAGCTAATCATTAAGATTACAAGGGGATGCATTGTGATATTAAGAATCCCTGGGGCAGAAGGTGACCATTGAAAAGAGCATTCTACCAATTATGGTTTCCTTCCTGTTCTTTTTAAAATTTCCTTAATTTCATCTTTCTAAGTTTTTAAAATTAAACAAGTTTTTGTTGATTCATTTTCTCTAATTTGTTTCCTCTTACTACAACCAGTTTTATATCATTTGATTTGAATCAATATTCCTTGTCTTCTAGCCTCCATTATTTGCTCATTTATTTTTCTTTCACAAATTAATCTCTTTACCTCACAAATTTACTTTTTCTTCACAAATTAATAAATCTTTAAGGGGATTTCTAAGTGATCTCCCTCTGGTTCTGGTAAAAGAAAGAATCCTGGGTGGATGATTCCCAGAGTGCAACTCCTTTTCCATCCAGGAGGGAGTTCTGCATATGCTCTTTCCCCACATATCCAAAATAGGCCATCAGGTGTTTTTTAATAATCATTTTTTTTGTTGTTGATTTAATCTACCATATAAAAGTTCCATTATTAACTTTATATCTCTTACAGGGAGTATTTCCTACTTTGTTAAGGAAATTGTTCCCAGTACATCAGAGACATTTTTCTTCTACCACTGTTGTACTTAGAATTCACCCCTCTGGTCTTTTTCTTGCCTTATTTTTATCTGTTCTATTTAAGGAGTTTAATTTGACTTAAACTATTGTCTTTCCATGGCCATTCTGTCATTATAGGCCCTCCACAGACCTAATAGTTGGTTAAGTTTCCTATTTATTCTTTTTCCCAAGTTTATAAGTAAGTTTTTCCTGAGTCTTGAGACAATTTTCCCAATTGTTGTTCAAGTTTCACAACAGAGTTAGGTTACTGTGTTGGTTTTGCCTTCTTGTTTTCTGCCACTTTAATATGTGTGAAATAAATCCCTTCTTCTCCTTTTGGACATTTATTTTCTAATCTGTTATTCCTTATTCCTAATTTTTCTGTTATGCAGTAATTTCTTCTTCTTTGTGCATATCATTTCCTAATTCAAACAGGTTATAATAGTGACTGTTGACGTGGGTATGTGCAATAAAACGTTCCCTATGTCACCTTTGGTAACCCCTGTAACACCATCTTGTTGGGATCCCAAGAGGGGAAAGACAAGAATGAGTGACACAAAAGGAATACCAGAGGTCTGGTGTGGCTCATCCCTCCACCTCCCATGCCCGTGGGGTTGCTGCCCACAGCAGGCATGTGTGATCTTCTCCATGGCAAGTCCAGTGGCCAGTTTGGTCTTACCCTCTATTTCCTTGTCACCTTCTTGTGTTAATTCTCAGGCTGCCTCAGGTCTTTCCCATTTAACAGGCATTACTAATTTTTAGCTATAAAGCAAAGTTTGTTCTTAGTTCTTATCTGGATAGGGAATAGATTTGGCATTCAGCATTTCATGATAGGAGTATTATAATAACTCAGCTAACATGTCCAGTGTTGGGATGAATCAGACATGGTATGACACTGTTGGAAGAGGGAATTCCTCCTTCTCTTTGTACAAGTCACAGGCTGAGGTCAGAATATGAGGACTCTCTGCAACAGTCCTGATCCCCCTGTGAGAAGTGGAATTATTCCTTCCCAGGGGTCAAGTCACAGGCTGAGGTCAGAATATGAGGACTCTCTGCAACAGTCCTGATCCCCCTGTTAGAAGTGGAATTATTCCTTCCCAGGGGGTATCAGAGGTGTATAAGCTTGGTCTTATTTTTTTTTAATTAGATGTGATTCTTTGTGCATTTATAATTCGGGTCCCTTTAGTTCATTATTCCCCAGTCAATGTGGTATCACTGGGTTTAGCTGTTAGAGTTCACTCCTTAGGTTCTTCCACAGGTCCTTTGGTTTTACTGGTGTGGATCCATCCTTGTTCTCTGCTCTGGATCACTGCCTCAGTCATCAGTAGTGTCTTATTTGTACCCCAGGCCTTAGCTGTCCTGCATGAGAAGGCTTCTGACCAGCCTGAAAAGGTCTGGTTAGTACAAGCAGATATGATACCCCCCTTTTCTGGGAAGTTCCAGGACCATTCCCTCTCCCAATTTGGCCCAATTCTGGTTTCACAAATGGCTATTTATGTTTTCATGGCTTGTAATAGTATGTCTTTTCAGATTGATCAGTTGCCCCTTTTAACTTACACAGGGGCTATCACTGATCATAATATTTTACAACAGCTCTCTTATTCTCTGTAGCCTCAGACTTTGTAATCTTCTTCCCCACAGGGGCTATCACTGATCATAATATTTTACAACAGTTCTCTTATTCTCTGTAGCCTCACACTTTGTAATCTTCTTCCAGTGTGTCAAAATACAGCCTAACAGGCTGGCTTTACAAATCTCTTTGCTTCACTATTTTTAATTATTTCCTGCTCTTTTAGCAGAAAACACAATGTCTCTGGCAGCAGAGTCACAGGGAGTGAGGGGAGGAATCACTGATCATAATATTTTACAACAGTTCTCTTATTCTCTGTAGCCTCACACTTTGTAATCTTCTTCCAGTGTGTCAAAATACAGCCTAACAGGCTGGCTTTACAAATCTCTTTGCTTCACTATTTTTAATTATTTCCTGCTCTTTTAGCAGAAAACACAATGTCTCTGGCAGCAGAGTCACAGGGAGTGAGGGGAGGATTTGAGATATTTCAGGTAGCAGTGCTGCTTTTTAAGCTTCTGCATCTGCCAGTCAGTTCTCTGTCATCTCTTCTGAGTATCTTGTTGGATGTTTTCTGACATCTGCACCTTCTTGGGTAAATGTATTGCCTCCAATAGGCAAGGGATTAAACTTTTGTGAGCTGATGTTTTTCCCCTGCAGGTTAGTAATCCTCGTTCCTCCCACAATTTTCCAAATGCATGAGCCACCTTCTTTGTATATTTTGAATCTCTAAATATGTTTATTACTTGACACCCCAATAAACACAATTTCCCCATTTGCCCCAGGGGCATCCCACAGCTCTTCCCTAGCTGGGGTCTGAAGATCTGTCACTTGAGTACAGTTAGGAATTTCCTCCACGTCCTCTTTTCAGGACAGGTTGAACAGGAGGCTGAGTTAAATCCCTCCCCACTTCTCAATTTTAAACCTTCTTGTTCCATTAAGCAAGTTTCACACTGTAATAACCTAGCACTGTTTATTCATTTAGAAATTTTTCAGTTAACAAAGCCTTAATCTGGTGCAACACTTTAACAATGAGAGGTCCTAAAAAAAAAAATCATTACAGTTCTTTCTTGGTATTCCTAAGATCCCTTGAATCCTTTTTGAATCAACATACCACAAACCCTTAGTCAAATTACTAACCAACTCACAGTCCTTCCTATAATCCTTCCTGAATCAACATACCACAAATCCTTAGTCAAAATATATCCCAAATCTTTAACTTTCTTTGCTCACTAACCCAAAGTCCTTCCTAGCCTCATAATTATTTGTGAGTTCCTGATCATTCAGGGTATAAAGTGGCCACCAATTATAGCATTATTTAATCAAATTCTCCCGTATTGTGACCCCACCCTGAGGTCCAGTGCTTTAAAACACACTTCAGGGTGATTTTTGTTTTGTTTTTCCAGGATGCCTCCCTTAGATGATCCCCTAACCATATTAAATGCAAAACCAATTACCTAATCCAAATACACAAACCCAGATACCAAAC
>NW_008594361.1:0-228 GCF_000691845.1 Merops nubicus | reverse complement strand
CCAGGCAGGCGAGTCCAACCCCTTCAGGTGTCTTTACAGTTTAACCCTGCGTTTCTTTGGCTGCATCTTAGGTTCAGAATCTCCTTGTTTAAAATGCTGCCGTTCACCCTGGGGGCACCCACCCACCGCCTGGCAGAGGAACAAGGCAGCGCACGGAGGGGCGGCGGGTGGGAGCTAGGACCCGGGGCAGCCCCGCGGGGGCGGGGGGGGTATAGCGCTGTGTGCGCG
>NW_008594360.1:0-20632 GCF_000691845.1 Merops nubicus | reverse complement strand
TGGGGGCTGACCTGCTGGAGAGTAGTGCAGGGGAAAGGGACCTAGGAGTCCTGGTAGACAGCAGGATGACCATGAGCCAGCAATGTGCCCTGGTGGCCAAGAAGGCCAACGGCCTCCTGGGGTACATTAGAAAGGGTGTGGTTAGTCGGTCAAGAGAGGTTCTCCTCCCCCTCTATTCTGCATTGGTGAGACCGCATCTGGAATATTGTGTCCAGTTCTGGGCCCCTCAGTTCAAGAAGGACAGGGAACTGCTGGAGAGAGTCCAGTGTAGAGCTACAAAGATGATTAAGGGAGTGGAGCATCTCCCTTATGAGGAAAGGCTGAGGGAGCTGGGTCTCTTTAGCCTGGAGAAAAGGAGACTGAGGGGTGACCTCATCAATGTTTACAAATATGTAAGGGGTGAGTGTCAAGAAGATGGAATTAAGATTTTTTCAGTGATGACCTGTGATAGGACAAGGGGTAATGGGTGCAAATTGGAGCATAGGAGGTTCAAGGTGAATACCAGAAAAAAACTTTTTTACTGTGAGGGTGACAGAGCACTGGAACAGGCTGCCTAGAGAGGTTGTGGAGTCTCCTTCACTGGAGACATTCGAAACCTGCCTGGGGGCCTTCCTGTGTGATGTACTCTAGGTGACCCTACTCTGGCAGGGGGGTTGGACTAGATGATCTTTTGAGGTCACTATGATTCTATGATAATACATAAGTGATTATTATGATGGATTAGGAAATGGTAATTTGGTATAAAACAGGTTTCATCCAGATTTTGTATCTTTTCCTTTTTCCTCCTTTCCCATAAACCCATGAAAATCTGGAAAAAGGTGGTATAAATAGCATCCATTTTTGTCTGATCCCAGGCTTAAATTCTGGCTGCCCAAATAGTGCCTATCTGTGGCAGGTCACTCTCTTGTCTGCTTCTTCACTAAGCCTGTGACAGAGATCACCTATAGGCCTCCTATGCCCCCATAAGTACCCCCACAAAGGATCCTGACCACTCCACTTTATTGTTTCGACTTTTTCACTCTGTATGGCAGTAGGAGCAGTCACACTGTGAGTGTACATCTTGGCATTTTGCTCTGTATAGGATTGGTGTCCTTACAGGCAGTCAGGTGCCCTGCAACCACCATCCCCTTCAGCTTAATCAGCATGCACAGATGTTCACTGTCTGTATAGCTACCAGAGGTTCCTTGCAGGTTGACCATGCTAGAACTCTCAAACATCAAATAACTCTGATCATTGATTTTCCTGACTCCCCAGGGAATGTCAAGAAACATTTGCCTTACATGTACTTGTCAGGTATATCTCCCCACATGAGGTTTACTCGGATTTTTCTCCTATCTCCTTCAGTCTATCTTACTGTCTGTCAGTGCATGCGAATGCACAAAACAAAAGGATATTTAATTTTTCTTAAAGAATTTTCCTTATCTTAATGACACGTTTGTACACAATATTCAATGCAGGGAAGAGACAGTCAGATTCAGTTTGTTTTATTTTTAAATTTTTCCCTTTTGTTTCTATTCATGATAAGCTGCTGCTTGGATCATAAACTCTTTATTTCATGAAATTATAGGATGATATACAAAAGGCAGGAATCACTGCATAGGTAAAACAAAAAAAAACAAAAAAGGGAAACACAAAGTAAGCTGGAATATTTCTGCTCTTGCTTCACTTACTGCCTTTCTGAACCCTATCCCACCTGATCTTTCACCTCTTCTGGACCGTAAATAGCTCTTGTACTCAGCATCTTTTAGAAAATCCTTTGCCCTTACCCATAAGTGTCTTTAGAAGTACCTGATTCAGTGTCTTCATCTCTAAGATCAAGTCACTTTATTAGCTAGATCCTTGTCAGAGTGGTTTCCATCTTTTCCAGTCATTTAGAATTGACATCATCAAGATAGTCAAAGAAGAGTTACTTCTGTGCTCCAAGTCTTCCATTTAACATTTTGTAAACACTTTGCTTGTGTCTTGAGTTTGTCATTAGAGGTCTGGATACTGTAATAAATCTCAGTTCCTTCCCATTCTTCTTTTTATCTCATTCAGTGCTGTAATTCTAATAATCGTGTGTTAAGTCTAAATACTTTGCTGTTACAAAAAAAGTCTTACAACTTTGAAAACTACAAATAAGTTTCTATCTTCTAACTTTTCCTTTCTGAGCACTAGGCAACCTCGCAGCACTTACACCCCTGTTTCTTTATTTTCCCTCTGCCTCTCACTCTGCTACCTTCAGTCTTTGACGGACAGCTGTGACCAGCAAGTTTTGGCTATCAGGACAGTGAAATCGGAATACATTCTCTTGCATAGGGAGGTAAAAAGAGGAGCATAAGAGTATATTTCCATTGAAAGCACTATTCCTAGCAAAGCAGGTTATTCAGTTGTCCTGGGTTCGACTAGGATATGGTTAAATTTCACCACAAGGTGGGAGGGGTCCACAGGCAGGATAGACAACTGAACCAGCCAGTGGGTATTTGACACCATAGCAATGTCATGCCCACTATTATATAGAGGGGCGGGTGGGCCAGGCTGGGCATGTTGGTCTCTGTCACTTTGCCATAAGTGCAGAGCTAGTCCGTGCAGTTTATATCACTCACTTTATATATTGCTTTGTTACTGTTATTGTTATTGCTGTTGTTTCTTCTCCTCTTGCATTGTTCTATTGTGTTGTCTTTATCTCAACCTCCAGGGTTTTGCCTTTTTCCTCTCTTTGCTCCTTCCCATCCCACTGGATGTAGGAGGAGGGAATGACTGGGTGGCCACATGGTGCTCAGCTCCTGGGTGGGTCTATACCATGACACGAGTTTTGTATTTAATTACTTCTCTTATTTTTCGCATGCCACATTTTCAGAGTAAGAGGTTAGGAGTTTTCACTTTGTCTTTTATTAGATCAAATTAAAAATTAATATAATCAACTTTAGGATTTTTAAGCAGTCCTACCAGTGGACTATGGTTTCATTCACAGAATGATAGTCTCTTGTAAATTAGGTTTCATTACTATTTTTCTTTCCATAAAATAAATAGCTCATGCTCAAATCAAGCTTGGAAAAACTTCATTTTCTCCTTCTTTCAAATCTCCAGGGTACAGAGCAAAGCTAGCAGCTTCCCAGTGAGTGTGGTTGCTATGGAATTCTCTTTGCAATTTGCAAGAGAGAAAATATGCCACTTTTAAAGTGAAGTTTTAATTTATCACTGCTTTTAAAGTGATATGTAAGTAGTAGGGGTTATTCTCATTCGTGGGGAATGGTTCAACTCTCCAATCAAGACAGATCCTACCTCCTTTAAATTCATATCAGAGCACTTTTCCTGTGTTCTGGAATACTAATGCTTATTTCTGTGTGATTTTTCTTTGGTGGAAGGCATATAATTTTTGCTATGCTGTTAATATTGGACAAAAATAAATGAAAGAAACCATATAGTGGGTGAGATAAAGATAATGAGGTTATAGTTCTATTTTTCATTTTACAGAAAAGTCTTTGAGGCATTGCAAGATGGACTTATACAAACAGTGTGTGAATATACTGCAGTGTACAAACTCTTATAGACAACCTAGCTGCAAAGCACAATGATCAGGATAAGCCACAATTATCACCTCAGAGTTGTAAGGGGAATTGTGTTGAAGATACAGTTAAGTAGGTAGTCACAAGATGTGTTATGGAGCTAGAAACTCACTATTTTTCCTCTGAAAATTAACGTCTCTTATGCATGTTTTAAGACATACCAAAGCAAATGGAACCTCACAATTGCTCTGGTTTGAGCAAGAACAGAACTTATTCTGTTCAGTGATTTTACTTTTCAGCTAAGTCTTTTCTAACTAACTGCACTTCCTGAAGTTAACAGTATATTTTTGCAAGCGGCATCTGCTTCTACAAGTAATAACACTTAATATTTACAGTAACTACTAAGGATTGTTATTCAGAAAGGCTCTTGCTTAAAGTTGCTCCTGAAAAGAGCCAGGTCACTGATAAATCTTGTGTGCCATGCTGGGCTTTGATACGTTAAAGGTGCAAATGAGAGGTTTGCCTGCTAGCTCCAAGGTCTTGCACTGAGCAGTTTCACAAAGTCAGAACTGTGTCTAAAAATTCTGTCTCAGAGGCCTGGCCAAGGGGCTTGTGCTGAGATGTTCGTGCCTGCCTCAGAGCCTCAGATAAGGACTTGTGCTGAGACAGAGTAGAAGTTAAAATTGCTAGATACATGTAAGTGACAGAATAGATTCATAACTGCGGTTGATAAATACGCTAACTGCAAAAGGATAGTTGAGCTTGAGTTAGTAATGGTACATCTGACATAGTAGGAGATGCAAGTCTGTAGACTAGCACTAATGTATATTAGTAATGCTAGGTAAAGTATATACTATATTGATGTGCATTTATTACCATGAAAGCACCTCTGTTTTGGGTGGGGGAAGAGGAGTACAGTCTGCTGACCACCTCTGCTAAACTCTTCAGTATTCTACCCCCAATACATGTAGTCCCATTATGACTTTTATATTCTAACTCTGTCTGTCCCTGCCTTCCTGGTGACGTTTAGCATGATTTGGGTGGATAGCTCAGTACAGTCATATATGACTCACATGTACTCCTTTAGGCTAGTTAGCATACTTAGGGGTATGAATTTTAATATTAATTTTGCTCTTAATTATACAAAGGTCTTTGTTTGGACATTGTGGCCTTCAAGATTTATGGAATAGTTGTTTGGTCCATTGGTTTAGCCTAAACAAGACTGTCTTATCATAGAATCATAGAATGTTTGGGTTGGAAGGGACCTCCAAAGGTCATCTAGTCCAACGTCTCCAACTAGACCAAGCTGCTCAGAGCTTCATCAAGTCTTACCTTGAATGTCTCCAGGGATGGGGCCTCCACCACCAATCTGTCCAACCTATTCTGGTGATCCATCACTCTCATATTGAAGAACTTCTTCCTAACATCTAACCTAAAGTTACCCTTTTGTAGTTTAAAGCCATTACCCCTTGTCCTGTCACTACAAACCCTTGTGATAATAGTCCCTCCCCTGCTTATCTTCACAGTACTCCCTCCTTCAATCATTTGGCAGGCCAGCACAGTGGATCTCCAACTCCACAGATAGCACAAGAGTCTCATCATAAAAATCTTAAACTTTCTCATGAAGCACACTATATTATCCTCTTTTCTGTCTCATGGCAAGCTAATCCCAAGGCTGTAATCCCACAGAGATGCAGAAAGTAAAAGGCCGCACCTGCAGGGAGGAGTAGACAAGTCAGGTGACCATAAACTGACCAACAAGGTAATCCATCACATATATGTCATATTCGGTATAAAGCTGAAGGGTCACAAGGGTCAAGTTCTCTTCTTCAATAACCAGTGTCCAAGGAGGACTCTGTTCTGCCTTCGGTTTTGATCATTGCATTAGAATCATAGAATCACAGAATCACTGTGGTTGGAAAGGACCTCCAGGATCATCAATTCCAACCTTCCTCCTAATTTCACTAACCACTAGACCATAGCCTTGAGTTCCACATCCACTCATTTTTTGAACACCTCCAGGGGTGATAACTCCACCACCTCCCTGGGCAGCCCATTCCAGTGTCTAATCACCCACCCAGTGAAGAAATTCTTCCTAATGTGTAATCAAAATCTTCTCTGGCGCAACTTGAGGTCATTTCCTCTTGTCCTATCATCAGTAATTTGGGAGAAGAGGCCAACACCTGCCTCACCACAACCTCCTTTTAGGTAGTTGTAGAGAGCAATTAGATTGTTCAGTCTCCTCCTCTCCAGACTAAACTACCCCAGCTGGACACAGTACTCAAGGTGTGGTCTCACCAGTGCCAAGTCTAGGGGCACGATCACCTTACTTCTGCTGGTCACACTATTTCTAATACAGGCTGGATGTCATTTACCTTCCTGGCCACCTGGGCACACTGCTGGCTCATGTTCAGTCAGCTGTCCACCAACACCCCCAGGTCCTTTTCCACCAGGCCCCTTTCCAGCCACCCCTCCCCAAGCCTGTAGGATTGCCGGGGATTGCTGTTACCCAAGTGCAGGACCTGGCACTTGCCCTTGTTAAACCTCATACAACTGACCTCAGCCCATTGCTCCAGCCTGTCCAGATCCCTCTGCAGAGCCATCCTACTCTCAAGCAGATTGCAACTCCCACTTAATTTCATGTCATCTGCAAATTTACTGAAGGTGCATTTTATCCCCTCATCCAGGTCACTGATAAAGATATTAAAGAAGACAGGTCCCAAAACCGAGCCCTGAGGGACACTGCACGTGAATGGATGCCAACAGGATTTAATTCCATTCGCTACAACTCTCTGGCCTTGGCCATCCAGCCAGTTTTTAACCCAGAGAAGAGTCTATCTATCTGTGTAGAACATGATCCACCAGCTTCTCCAGTAGAATGCTGTGAGAAATGGTATCAAAAGCCTTATCAAATTATTATCAAACAGAGTCCAGGTAGACAACATCCACCACTTTCCCCTCATCCACTAAATGGGTCACCTGTTCATAGAAGGAGATCAGGTTGATCAAACAGGACTTACTCTTCATGAACCCATGTTGGTTGGATCCTTGCTTGCCGCATGATCTCTCCCAAGATAAACTGTTCAATGATCTTCCCCAGCACTGAGGTCAGGCTGAACAGGCCTGTAGTTCCCTGTATCCTCCTTCCTTCCCTTCTTGCAGATGGGCATCACATTGGCAAGTCTCCAGTCATCCGAGACCCTCCCCATTAACCAGGACTGCTGGCAAATGATGGAGAGAGGCTTGGCAAGTTCTTCCTCCAGCTCCCTCAGCAATCTCAGGTGGATCTCATCTCACCCCATAGACTTGCGGGTGTCCAACTGTTTTAGCAGGGCCTTCACTGCTATTTCCTGGATTATGAAGGGATCGTTTCATTCTCCATCCCTTTCTTCCAGCTCAGGTGACTGAATACCATGAGGGTGACTGGACTGACCATTGAAGACTGAGGCAAAGAAGGCATTCAGTACCTCAGCCTTTTCCTCATCCTTAGTAGCAATGTTCCCTCTCACATCCAATAAAGAACAAAGATCCTCTCTGGTACTTTTTTTGTTGTTAATATATTTGTAAAAATAATTCTTATTATCCTTTGCAGCGGTGGACAGGCTGAGTTCCAGCTGACCCTCTGCCCCTTTAATGTTTTTTCTACATGACCTAACTAAATCCATATACTCTTTCTGAGAAGCCTGCCCCTTCTTCCAAAGGTTGTAGACTCTCCTCTTCCTCCTAAATTCTAGCAAAAGCTCCCTGTTCAGTCACGCTGATAGTTTTCCCTGCCAGCTTGTCTGATGATGCATGGAGACAGCCTGCTCTTGTACCCCTGAGAGAAACTTCTTGAGAAAGGTCCTGCCTTCCTGGATCTCCTTGCAGTCCCTCTAGGACTGAATACAGTTCCAAAATCCAGCTCCTGAATGTGGTTCCCATCTGCCACTGAGTCCAGTCTGGGACCTCACCAGTGCATGTTCCACAGCATTAGTACTGATAGTGACATAATTGCTATCAGGGAGTTGAGTTCAATACTGGTTTTGCATATATTTGTATATATTTCATTTCCTTGTTATTATTTCCATAAAAAAACAGGTTTAGTTTTGCATTCCAGTCTATAAGTCTTTCTCAGTTATTTCCTTTCTCTTCCTCTTGGGGAATGGAGAAGGGTTAGTAGAGGACATCTGTTATTCGTCTAGTAGCTAGCTCAGCCCTAACTCTTGATAAATTTATGTCAGAATTAGTTCTATTCTAACTCAAATCAGGACAACAAAGAAATAATGGATCAATAAAAATTTAATACACTTGTATGAAGTCAAACTGTCATAATTTTGAAAATTCTGACTATTCATTACAGTAAAGGAAATGTAATTCAATGTATTTCTCTCATTATAACCAGTTAGCTCCTAATTGGTTATATCCTAAAAGAATATTAAATATGGAATAAAAAACTAATTACCATATTTTTTTCCCATGGCTAACTTCACCACAGTAAATTTATAACTGATTTTAACAATTAAACAACAGTATACCACTATAGTAAAAGATGAATTTGTGTGCATGTTTACTGTAAGAACACATTTTTTTTTTAGAACAGTCACAAAGACCTTCCCATATTATTTCTCAATAATTTTATATGTAGAAAGTCTCAAGGGAAAATAAAGAAATATTTACAATTTTTTTTTTTTCCATTTTAAGCTTCATGATTTTGTCCTGCAGTGCTTTTGTTTATATCATTAGTTTTTTATTTTTCATACCATTATGTTTTGTAGGAAAAGCAAGCCCATCTAGGTCCATTCAAATTGACTTGCCTTTGCTCTTCTTCCTTCTAATCTGGAAGTACATCCTACTTCCCTTGATGACAAATATTTACTCTCTTGATTTTGGTGAACTTTTTGTTTTATTCAAAGTAGCTGGCCCAGAATTTTACATTAATCCCTTACACAATGTGGGATTCCACTTTTCAAAGTACACATTTCTTTTACAGTGCTTAATAGTTAGTCTTAGATGGATTTGCCTGTAGTGGTTGAGAGATTAAAGGGCAAAACACTTTCTACTGTAATGGTTAATTTATCTTACCTTTACAGTTTCTGTTGTGTTATATGTAACATTCTTTCTGCTCACTTTTAAATTTTTTTATAGAATTCCATTCAAGGATCAAACATAGAGTTTGGTCTTTCCCCCCACCTGCCCCCAGTACTATCTACGTTTTTCATCTCTACTTGCCTTAAGTAGATTCTGAATGGAATGAATGTAAAATAACTGCACCCAGAACAATTTGGAATTCTTTCAGTGTGAACATTAACCAGTTTTCCACACTTAATATGCTGCATATGTAACAAGAAAAACAGCTCTCACCTCTGACTCATATTTGTACATGTCCTTCATTAGTATTTATAATGCAAGATGTCATTAACACCTCGTGTTATCAGAGAACTCAAACATTAAATGTGATGGATAAGTTCTTATGTGTAAATAATTTCTACAGTATTGAGAAGAAAAAAATCCAGATAAGGGTTAGAGTAACATGTTTGTTTATATAATGTATTTACATCTAGATTATTATGAGTAATTTTGCAGTGAAATATGAATTGGCAATCACCATTTCATGCTGAGGAAATGGCCACCAATAGAGCTCGTGCCAAGATATTCCTGGCAGCCCTTAATATTAAAGCTACAGTAAAGAATGAGAGATTAAATTCTAAGCACTTCAACCAATAAAGTGTAAAAAAAATGCATACCTATACAATTTTTTTTTTTTTTTTCACTATAGGTAGAATTATCAGTGTGCACTCAATTGCAACTAATCACTCACATCTAGAAAGGGCTTTACATGCCCTTGCATTTCACTATGAATTTATATTGAGAAAGACTATGTCTATTCAAAAAGGTTTGTAATGATAGGAGGAGGAGTAATGATTTTAAACTAGGAAAGCATATATTTAGAGTTGATATTAGAAGAAAAAAATAATTAAGAGTAATAGATCTTTGGAACGGGTTGCCCAGGGAGTTAGTTGTTGCATGAAGAGAATGGGGTAGATGTGGATAAGGGAGAGACAAATTTGGTAAGAGAGAAAACCCTTTGCTTTCTAGACAGTCCTCAGATATTAGAGGGGCTGGGGGCAACCGAACTTGTCTCTTCAGAGGTTCCAGTGAGAGCTGTGACTGTAGGTCTGACCCTAGAGGCAGGAGTAGCCTGTGGCTGCGTTCCACAGCAGCCGTCGGAGTCACGAACAGCATGGGTGAGTGACACAACATGCAGATTCTGTGTGACTGCCAGTGACAAATACACCAAGCTGCAGACTAGCTATAGAGCTCTCAAAAGCAATTGGAATTACAATAATAATAATAATTCCCCAGGGAAAATATCACTCGGCAGAGCCGAGGCCACAACTCTTACCAAAAGGCGTCCCTGTTGGGGAGGGTGAGGAGAACAAACCTGTCGGTCAGTCCCTATGACTTGGTGCTGAATTCTCGTCCCATACACTGTGTCCAAAAAGGGATGATATTTATACTCTTTTTTTTGTTGTTGTTGCTGATGTGTAAAGTGTGGGGATGAGGCTGTGGGCAGACAATTCTTCCATGTAATCAGCACAAAATTCCCTTATCTCCACCTGCATCTGCATCTGCAGGGAGTAGACAACTGCCATTGTGAGACAGGTGAAGAAATGGGGAAAGCAGCCTCCGCTGCATTCCATGTTCTCTATCAGGACCTCTAGGGCACAGACCACTGAATCTCCACCTAGCCCCTGTGACTGCCCTGGCACCAATTCTGTATTTGCCGCATCCAGGTCTGTGATTTCTGTTTGTTTTGTGCTTCCAGTGTCTGACAGTAGTGGAGGCCTCAGCCCCAGAGTCATTCAAGGTCAGGCTTGATAGAGCTCTGGGTGACCTGACCTAGGTAGAGATGTCCATGCTTGTGTAAGGAGGTTGGACCAGATGACCTCTAGAGGTGCCCTCCAGCCTAAAACATTCTATGATATTTATTTTTAGAGATAAAGCAACCTATCAGTTTTCCCCAAATATGACTATGTTCAGACATCACGTCTTATTTATAGTCACTATTAAATACATATATGAATTTCATAGTTCAAATAGAGGGGAGGTTACAGGTTACATGCAGATCTTAAAAATAACTTGTGTTTACACACATATAAGTCTATCTCAGCAGTTTGATTTTGTGTGCTCTAAGTCAAACATGCCTGTTTTGATGATCTTGGGCACCAGATTTAGCTGCACTAACTCGTCTTTTTGTTAGAAAACTAAGACACGCATGCATAATACTAACAAAGTGTGTTTTGTCCTGGACAAAAGGAGAATGCTACCTGACATTTGTTGAATGTGAAGGGTACACAAATACTAAGAGGCTACAACTATATTCCACAACTAGAAAGGTATGATGATTAGTTAAAATATGTATGTCATGCTTCAAAGTTAAGTTAGAGATAGTCAATGGAGAAGACAGCACTTTTTCACCATTTCTGACTATGTAAGGAATTTGCACAGGATATAAAGATTTTTTATTTTTTTTTTTTTCCCCCCAGATGCAAGATAGACTTCTTTAAGCAGGCTTTTCTAATTCAAGAAAAACAAACAAACATACCTACCCCAAAAAATGTCATGCACATAGAGTTTATTGTCTTAAGAGAGAATTCAGTCATTTGAGCTTTCTTGAAGCTCTGGCGCTATTACACACATTTTACAAAACTCTGGCTTTCTTCAACCATGACAAAGTTCTTTACCCACTAACGTGAGACTGGAGGACATGGGCTTGCCTCTATTTAATTGCTTTAAGCATCCTGCATCCCTACTAAGAAGCAGCACTTTATTTTTAAATACAGAATCATAAATTCTATAAAATATATTACCCTGATGCTTTTCATTGTTTCTCAATTCATACTTTTCCCTGTCATTTAATTGAAATTATTTAATAATTGTGTTCCTCATACAGGATTCATATTATGTAAAAGAAAATACATTGGTGTATCCTATTCCAAATTTCTTGTTCATTGTTGCAGCTTTATTTTGTGTCTCAATGGTGCAACATATTTAAGGATTGTTTAGTACATATTTCTGTTTCATGTCTGGAGGAAGACTGGTTTGAAGTTTTCATTTTAGGACTGAAGGACCTAACAGCCTTCTGCATTAAAAATTCCCATTACAGGAGACCTGCCCTAGAGAAATTGTAAGACTTTTGTTGTCAAATCTAAAGTTGGAAGGATTCAACAGTGAAATCTGTTTTCACGAAGGACTTGAAAAATTAAAGTTCTTTCTAATTGATCATTAATATCATCTTGTTTTTTTTTTTTTTTTTTTATTGTAAGTCTTCCTGCATAGCATGGGAGCTACATCTGTGAATTATAAAATCTAGCTATTATGAAGTCATTAATTTTAATCCCCCCCTAGAAAGGAGTGTTTACTCTAAAGTTAAATCAGCGAGCCAAGCTTTGGTTTAGTAAAATTAAATCTCCAATAAATATCTCTCTTGTAATTTAACCTTATTTTAAATAAATCTAATTCCATCATTATATTCTGGAAAAAAAAGTGGTAAATATGAACTAGGGAAGGACATGAAGTACAAAATAAAACCACTGGCATGAAGATGACATACGTAGCCTATCCCTCTCACTTCCTAATATCCATAAGTGCTAAAGCATGTACATCAGAGGAAAAAAAAAAAAAAAAAATTACAAAGGAGCACATCTAGGACTTCTACCATTTATGTATAGATGAGAGACATATTTTCTCTCATGAAGTCAAAACATGTTTTCTTTTCCAGGCTGAAAAGACCTAAAGCATTCAGTCTTTCCTCACAGGGCAGCTTCTCAAGCCCATTGATAATCTTCATAGCCCTCCTTTGGAACCTCTCCAGTTCATATCTTTTTTGAATTCCAAGAACTAGACCTGGACACTGCTCCTGATGTGGCCTAACAAGTGCTGAGTAGAGCATGTTAATCAGATCTCTATCGCTGTTAGCAACATCCCTGCAGATGCAGCCAAAGGGCCAGTTTGCCTTCATCTCTGCAGCAACACATGGCTTACTTACTCTCAGTTTGTTGTCCTCTGGGACACTTTCAGCAAACTCATATGGTAGCTGGTCACAGAAAGCTACCATGGTACTTCAAAAAGATAAAATAAATTTAGTTCCAAATTATTAGTTTTCATTGATAATCTAGCAAGGAAATCCTTCTTAAGCAATCTGGTAAAATACAAAGGAATGTTAATTCACTCGTGTTCTTATGTAGCATAACCATTCTAATTCAAGTTTCTATCTGAAATTTAATTGCAGATTAAGAAATGTTGACAGGTTTTTCTACATATTGGCAAGATTTCAGTTTTTCTACTTTAACACATGATGCAATGCTTGTTATTCATTTAGAATATTCATTCAAAGTTTTGTGTTAATTTTCTAGATTGTTATCTGCACATATTTTGAAATTCTCTGAAGTCTTACTAGAAGAAATCTTGGAATATTACACTGCTGCTAAGTATTTGTCAAGAACTGAACATCTGTGTTGAAGTGTGAGAAATTTGGGATTTAGTTTGGAATTTTTTAAGTTAATAGGAATATAATTTCACAGAAGCTTGAATTTCAACAGTGAGTTGGGTGGCTGTCTCTTCTAACTGGCTTTAACACTAGCCATAATGCATAAGATTTATATTTAGCCTTATTTTGGAACAGAATGATATTCTAAATCTCTTTCTGAAATAGTTATAGTTCAGCTTCAACATAGAATTAAAAAAAAATATTTCAGTCAATGAAGACTTACGTAAATCTTACCTCTTAAACAACTAGAAGTTATTTGCTCCTTGTTCTATTTACAGTCATGTATCCAGAAAATCTACACTGAAAAATGCTATCAGAAATCAACACAAAATACTCTCCAGCCATATCACACATAAATCAAATCTCTCCACACTTGACTGAGATTAATGTGTTCCAGAATACGCATTTATATATTTTGTTTTCAGTATACAGCATTTTATGTTCCTAGCCTGTAAAAAAAAAAAAAAAAAAAATCCAAAATTATTATACTCTCTCTTTATATTTTTTCCTTCCTTGATACATTTGCATGGTTTTAACTCAGACTGGAACAACTGGTTGGTGATTAGATGGCAGTGACCTAAGATAGCACTTACCTTGCCAGCTTTAGGAGTAATACACAAAAACTGTTTTTGCAGGGATGAAATGTTCTTAACTAGTTCCTGACAAAGCATTAGGCTCAGGCAAGTTTTCCTTCAATACCAGGCATGGGTTTTTTACCCCTGTTTCTCTGTTGAAGTGAGACAAATTTAGATTTTCGTTAGAGAACTCAAGTATTGCTTCATTGAAAGAAGAAACAGCTAAAATAGCTTAGTGGAAAGATGAATTACAGCTGCAGTATTCAAAGACAGAAAGGAAATCTAAAATTAATAATTGCAATTGCCTAACTAAGTTGCTTCAGGCACATATGTTTGTGAGGGTTTACACCTTGTGCAGCTTCTTCACTACATAATTTCCTAGCATTGCATTGACCAAAATAGAAAGTCTAGAATTTGAAACCTGACATTTGTTTTAGTGCAATTCCCTATAAAAACCTTTTTAGCTGTAGCTTATTTTTTTCAGATGTTTAAACTACAATCTATCCAAATCCATGTTGTCTCATTGACATCATCACTAGGGAATATGTTCTGGGATGACCTAAAAACAATTCAGAAATATTTTACCTAAACCATGTGTGACAGTATTATCATTAAAAATATTGTCATTGAAACCAAAATGTGTTGATGAAGAAAGAACATCACTTTTATTAACTGCAATAATTGTAATTTGCATGATACCTTTTATTTTCATACATCACAGAGCATTCCCTGTGCTTCACTGAAGTTAAAAGACCACTCTGTTTCAATTATGGCGTTACAAGTGCAGTTAAGGGTTCAGAGAAAGATCTGGGTGTAGGTACTGAACACACAAAAAGAAATAGAGAGTTTCTGCACCAGGGAACTTAGATACTGTAAAGGAGAGAGATAAAAAGGGAACAGAGAGACAATAACGGAACAAAAAGTGAGCAAATGCTCATAGTGGGGCAGACTTAAGAATAAGACGGGGTCCTCAATACTAAACTAGTGAATCTTTCTCTTGTCAAAAAAATTAACTGTAAACTGCAATCTATAAAAATCACATCTATCCTCTTAGTACATAGAAGCATATACATTTAAGAAACATAATACTACTTACACATTTATTTCTATTTTTGGTAGTAATGGCTTTTTATTATCCATCACTGTACTTAACGTTGCTGTCTTCGTTTTATCACACCTAAACCTTGACTTTCTGAAAGAGAGAGCTTGTTATAGGAATATGTGTCTTTGCCTTCTAATGGTCTGTTATCTTTACCTTCAAAAAAACCCATCATTTACATTAGAAACATCAAGGTCCCTCAAAAAGCTGGTTGATGATAATATGACATAAAATAATCTATATAACTGCACTCCAATCAAGCTCAAATTTGAAAGATCCCAGTAGCAAATAGTCTTTTCAGTTATAAAAATAAAAATCTGACTCTCTCACCTAACTTCCTACTGCAAGCAGAGATAATGAAAATAAAACTTTCTATCTTTAGAAAGTTCTGGCACTTTGAATAATGTTTCATAGAAGAAAAAAAAAAATCTAGACAATATTTTAGGCTTTCATATTGTGTAAAATACTTCAGCAAAAGAATATTTTTCAAAGGTAAACTCTGTCAAATCACTTTCAGGAACCTAAGCCGTTGGTTGTAGTATTTCTGGAAAATAAACATCTTGAACAAATTATCCATTGTTTTGGATTTTTAAGGCCATACACATTGCATGCAGCTTTATGTCAAGCACTAAGACTTTATTCCTTTTCTCCTGGTGCAACTATGTAATATACATAATAAAGATTTATTATGTTATATTTTAGAATACTTTATTTAGCTTTGAAAAAGTCTTCATGGATTTATAGGCACTAACTGTGACAGCTCAGGTCAGGTTTATCTTCATTGGTTTCCTAAACTGATAGTTTTATTCTACTCATAAAATAAGTTTCCACATTGGCAAAGAGAAGACAGCAAATTCAATATTCCTGAAAACATTTTCTCATTTCCAGATGATGCTGGCAATCTTGCCGTTACATTTCCAGACATAACTCTCAGTAATGTTGTTGTTAAGTCGCCCCTGTTATACAACCTTCCCAAGTATGGTAGATCTGAAATAAGTTGCTGGAAATAATCTGTTTCACTTTGTGATAGCTAACCCAGCCCAGAGAATGCTTCCTTCATGGAGACACTTATTCACATTTTCTATGGCTACAGTTTAATTCAATGGTGTCCTGGAGATAGGATCTGAGACCAAAGTTACTGTATCACTTACTTTCCAGAGATTTCAAGGAAAACTAAACAGTTCTCTTCTGGAACAGAAAACTTGACCTGACACCTAGGGCCCCACTTCAGGCTGCAGAAGCCTTCTGCATCAATGGGTCTGGATGGCCAGATTCATGCAGTACATGCTCGTACATGTACTTGTGCTAGTGACACATACTAGAGAGACAAGTGTCCAGCCTGCTGCAGAGGACAGGTGAGATCTGTGGGGCAATATTGTGTGAGCTGCATGGACCCCATGACTACAGGTGCCAGTCTTTACAGTGTTCCATAGAAAACCATTTCAGAAAGAATTGGCATAGTTAGTGATATAAAGAAATTGACATAATTAGTGATATTAAGAGAATTATTTATTCATGACCACATTGAAAAAATGTTGAGGTTGGAAGCAAAATGTTCATAAAATCAAATAATTTTTAGGAATTTATAGCTTTTCAATGAGTGTTATTTTAAAATTTATGATATTATTACATATGACTATTATCTTTTCAATGCTTGAAACCTACCTTTGAAACAAGTAAAACTGTAGAAAGACAACATATTAAAAAAATTTCTGTACAACGGCTGTTGTAAGTTTATCATACTTGATGCCTTCACTTCTTTGTACTCATGATCCTTCCTCTCCTCATTTCCTACCACAACAATGACATTTTTCCATGTGACTTAGAAGCTCAGGACCTTTTTCTTGTTGATCTCTGTCTTCTGGATCCCCTAGTAGCAGTCCAGGAAAAAGGCCAAGCCAATTTCACAGAGACACAATAAGCATCTCTTCTTCAGTAGTAGTCCCTCACCTTAAACCAAACCATAACTCTTACCTTATCACTGACCTCAGACATACTTCCTTAAGAAGTAAGGCCAATAGCATCCTGGCGTACATTAGAAAGGGTGTGGTTAGTCGGTCAAGAGAGGTTCTCCTCCCCCTCTATTCTGCATTGGTGAGGCCGCATCTGGAATATTGTGTCCATTTCTGGGTCCCTCAGTTCAAGCAGGACAGGAAACTGCTGGAGAGAGTCCAGCGTAGGGCTACAAAGATGATTAGGGGAGTGGAGCATCTCCCTTATGAGGAAAGGCTGAGGGAGCTGGGTCTCTTTAGCCTGGAGAAAAGGAGACTGAGGGGTGACCTCATCAATGTTTACAAATATGTAAGGGGTGAGTGTCAAGAAGATGGAATTAAGCTTTTTTCAGTGATGACCTGTGATAGGACAAGGGGTAATGCGTGCAAATTGGAGCATAGGAGGTTCAAGGTGAATATCAGAAAAAAACTTTTTTACTGTGAGGGTGACAGAGCACTGGAACAGGCTGCCCAGAGAGGTTGTGGAGGCTCCTTCACTGGAGACATTCGAAACCCGCCTGGGTGCCTTCCTGTGTGATATACTCTAGGTGACCTTACTCTGGCAGGGGGGGTGGACTAGATGATCTTTCGAGGTCCCTTCCAACCCCTCTGATTCTATGATTCTATGAAGAATTTGATGGGGGAACCTCCAGCATTAGAATTTTCTCTATGAGCCAGATGTCCACATATGTAGAAAACCATCTAATCAAGAAAGAGATCTTGAAGCATTTAAGGTAACAAGGTGTTCTTACACCTTATTGGGTTATTACATCAAAAACCACAATTCGGATCTGTAGCAGCCAAAAGCATTTTATTATTACTATCCTTACTATTAGTACTGCAGTCCATATCTCCGAAGCTGTCAGTGGTTTGGTGTGGTAACTAATCCAGTTTAAGACCAGTGCCAATACACAGAAGTTTCTGAAACACTGCTCAAGAAGTAGGTAAGTATGATTGCAATTAATTTATTGTTTTTTCCAATAATAGTATATAAAGCAACAGCTACAACAAATTATTTCTCTTAGAGCAAATTCTTCCCTTCTTTTTCATTACTGAAACACAAAGGCAGTGCAAGAAGGCTGGAAACAAATTCCAAATCTGAGTCAGTGTCATCAGCCCTGTGCAGCTTCAAAGACAGTGAATTTTTGAGACATAGCTAGTATGTGGTAGATATGCCAAAGACACCTAAGGGCCCACGACCACTAAATTACCTCGCCTCTTTCTTGAATTTACTAAAGGTTAGGCACTGGAAAATGTCTGATCCACACTCACTAAAGACATGACCCCAAATTTGTGTGAATTAACAGTAATTTGGCAATAACCTTTAACAGAAACAGGATTTCAATAAACATCCATTCTCAGCAGTAATGCAAAAGTTAAGAAGAATGCCACAGAAGTATCTCTATAAGGCCTAAGAGAACTTTGTCTACAGCTTTTTTGACAAAAGAGTTGTGACAGAATATGGATTGCTTGAGAAGGACTCTGGTTTTTTGGTTCTTGTGAAATTGGTATGTTATATATTACCTTGTCTGGCTATTATCAATTTTTTTCTTTCAGTTTAATAACTTGGCAGATGTTTTCAGGAACTAATAGCCCCATCTAAGACAAACAAATAACACAGGCAAGACTCCAGCCTCTCTTCTGCCATGGGTCAGAGGGACCAAATTGCAACATGCCCATGCCAGATGCCACTGACTAAGAAACTTGGCTCCTGGTTGGGGAGGGATGTTGGGAAAGACCTACTATACACTCTTCTCAGAGACATGCTGCAGATAAAAGAATAACCACTGAAGAGGATTATTTCAGAGAAGGCTCCTACAAGACATTCAATTTAAGGCACTCTACCCAAAATATTAGCAATTGCTGCAAGGTAACTAACCAGTAGACCTGAAGAGAAGGAAAGCACTGAAGAGAAAAATAATTTTAAAAGAACAAACATTAGATAGGACCTTACCTCATTTTTTTTCTTTCCAATATGAGCTATTCACCTTTCTACAACTTGCTTTTTAGGAAATTTTCACCATAATCTGTATAATCTACAGTAGTTAAGAAATGAGAAAGACTGGTTGCCCAGTTCTTCTGAAAGGCTGTGCCAAACAATCTGGACCAGCAAGTTTCTTCTTCCTCACTCTCTCAGTACTCTCTCTCTCTGGTTCTATCTTATAGATTTTTCCCACCACAAATTATTTACAGCACTATTAACACTTTTTTTTCTGGCTGAGGGATGAAACAAACTGTAATAAATGGAAAATGTCAACTAGATACAGCCATTCTTTCTGTCCCTGTACCCACCAGGTACCACCCCAGCATCCCATAGGTGCTGCTCTCTCACCTACAGTTAGTTGTTCATACAGTATCCTACAACAGCAGTGATACTCTGCCCCTTGTACCTACCACAACATGCAGCCTTCTGGGTTGCCTTTGCTGCATGTATTTTGGATCAGCTGTCAAATGTAAGCATCTTTTTGCTCTAATATCTGGATATGTTTTGATGTTCTTTCCCTTCTTTTTCTGTTTGAAAAGATTGCTGGAGGATGCAACATTCAGATGTAGACATCTACACAAAAGAGAAAGAGAGTAAGTAAATTTCCCAGCTGACGAATCCAAATTGTAAGAAAAAATTTAAAATAAAACCAGAAAGAGCAGAAGATAAAATTCTGCTAAGATTCTTTCTTCTAGTGTTCTATATAATTTCAAAGATGATTTGTAATGCAACCCTCAAATAAATATTGTATCTCTTTGTGACTGTCCAGGGAAAACAATTGCATTCTGAGTAGCAACACTTGAGTATCAGGGTTTTAAAGAAGTTTTTATTTGAATCCGTAACATTATTAAAAGAGGACAAAAAATAGACCCAGAAAGAGAATAGTAGGCAGAATACATACGGATTTATTTGCAAATTAATAAACAATGCTACAAAACTGAGGTTCAATTTTTACTTTGTCTGGAAAATCAGAACTGATTGTATTTCCAACTGCTGCTTAAACTCCAAGAAACACTTTCCAGTAAAAAAGTAGTCAGAACAGATATATACATATTTTTTTTAAATCCTCAAAGTAAGAGAATATGGGTGAATTTATTGTAGACTTCTACAGAAGAAAAGAAACTCCAAACTCCAAGAACTCTCCAAACAACACATTCCTTTTAGATGAACAAATTAATTGTCTGCATATGAACTCCAAACAGCATGTAGGCAGGAAAAGTTTAATTAACATTAAGGTATAAAGCCTGTGTATTAAACAAAACAAAGTAATCAAATGCATGCATTTAATTTTTTTCTCTAAACCTTTCTGTTTGTATGCAACTTGGACCAAAACAAGAAGCTCCCATAGAGAGTAGGCAAAAACTATGCATCTAAACATTTGCCAAGTTTTGGTTAACACCACTTAACTTTTTATTTTGGAAAGAAGTATGAAAAAGGAAAGATTCTGCCTATAGTGAAGTGTCAGACTGAGTTTAAAGTCTAGAAAACTAAGAAAAGGCCTAGGACAATGGAAGGTTGTGGCATGGTGCTGCTTGCTACATGACATAGCTTTGGCCCAGACACAACACTCAAAGTTAAGAAGTCAGCTTTAATATTCACATCAATTCATCTGTATCCTTTAAGACAGTAGCAGGAAAAATACAAGTTAGGGTGTATATTACTAGTACTTGTCTTTAAGAAGTGGTACAAATATTTTACTCACAACTTCTCTATTCAGGGACAAACTCAGGCCTCTTTCTTACATCAAACACATCTTCCTAGGTAATTTATTTCATGATCTTATTCCCACAACAAGACTGAATCTTTTCTAAAAGCATTTTTAAAGATAAATTAAAAATAATAAAATGTTTTTCCACTGTATGTTATTAATAACGTTAAAATGTAAAAAGCTACATAAATATGAATGCATAAAGAATAAAATATTTTAGAAGATACTAAAAGTAATGTGGTGGTTTAAACCACTTTT
>NW_008594359.1:116278-128606 GCF_000691845.1 Merops nubicus | reverse complement strand
ATCCCCCCCACAATCCCAGCCACCCAACCCCCCCCCCAAACCAGTACAGTTACATGCATGAGATATAGTCCTAGACGTGGGGTGCCACAGAGCAGAGGTTGTTCTATAAGTTTAGACAGGTAGAAAGTGGTAGCTAATACCTATAAACCACCAAGGGCTGCCTGGTGCCAACTTGAGACATAAAGTTTAATGGGAAAAAATGCCATCAAAAACAAGCATAGATCTATCTGGGGCTACAAATTACCACTAGAGGGTATTCTTGCTCACTACAATAATTTCCATCTGAGACTATCTCATGTCAGGCACAGAAGCTATAAGGCAATAAGGAAAGATCAGGGGGGAAAAAAAAAAAAAAAAGTCTAAGTGTGGCTGCATCTGTCAGCATTTTTACTCACTGCACAGACTTGAAAAGCTTCCATGAGGCAGCTAAAGCTCTACCTACTATTAAACCACGGTCTGATTTAGGGCAGCTGTCCTTACTTAGGTGCACATTCTTGTTTCCAGAGTGCAACTGGAATAGGCAGATATAACAAAGCTTGACACTTCATAAAATACCGGAATAAAAATAAGTTAATTATTATCATCCTGGTCTTCATGTAAGAGAGACAATTTACACCATCCTTAAAGTTCAGACATGAGGATTGATTGTGGGTTTGACTTTTTTTTTTTAATCTTCTCCTTTTTGATTTTGTTTGCAGTATAGACAGCAAGTGTCTGTGGAGTTATTTGCTGAATAAATTATATCATCTTTAAAGTGACATATTTCAAAGAAATTGTTAACTTTAGGGAACTGTGACATGAATGTATCATGATCAATGAAAATATGCATAAAAGCATATTATTAGACAGTTTATTATGTTTAAAGATGTAAGCTATTTTTCAAAATTATAACAGTGTTGGTATTTCACAACTTACATAGGTACTTAATGTCTTATCTATAAAACAGGGGTATTAATTTCTGACTGTACAGCAGTTATTATGTCTTTAGTAGTAAACTTCAGATGTGAGAAATTATATGTAAAATACAGCTGCTTCATTCTTCTGACTTCAGTTTTCCTACAAATGAAGGTCTTTTGGAAACAAGTTCATTTAGTAAGATTACCACCTCAAGTAAGATGGACTGGATTTTGATATTCCTGACCGAGAAGAGGTAAAATGCTTTTTTCCTCTGCTTTTGTTTTCAAGAACTGTAATGTGTTTTAAAAGTATTAGTAAGGGTTGTGAATGGACATGAATAAGAATAGACTACAGTCTTTTAAAATAATAATGAATCTTCTCTTGAGTAAAGAAAGAGACTTCTTTTATTCTAAGGTGAGCCTACCTTATGTTGGAAACAGAAGGCAAAATCCATTTGTCAGCCTTAGGCATCTAAAAGTTGGACACCTAAAACTGAGCTAAGGCATTTCACATAGTCAGAGAGGAACAGGCACCTGCAGAGGGCAGTTCAGCTCACCTAAGCATGTGTCTAAGATAAATGAGCTGAACAACCTTAGAGGGCAGCTGTCTCATATTTAAAAGTCTATTTTATAGATGTGCAAAGTGAACTAAGGTCAAGTCACTCAAAATGACCCAAACCCATAAAAAGTGTCTATCTTCCCAATATTGTTAAATCAAAAATTGAATTAATTTCAGTTAGTGTTCACTTTCTAATGATATTCTTCCACCTGAAGGACTGGGACAGAAGGTGGAAGAAATGGGAAAGGAGTTTCTGTGGAAATGCACAGAGCATGGGGAACAAACAACGGAAGTTACAGACACACACAGCTACAGGTCTATGATATTATTGGCATCACTAAGACATAGTGGGATGGCTCCTATGACTGGGAGTGGGAATAGGGGATCGCAAGCTCTTTAGGAAAGACAGGCAGGGGAGAAGAGGATGTGGTGTCTCTCCCTACATCTATGATCAGCTGGAGTCTGCGGGGCTTGGCCTGGGGGTGGATGAGGAGCTGACTCAGAGCTTATGGGTAAGGGTTAATGGGAAGGCAGGGGCAAGTAGTAACACAGTGGGGGTCCTTGTCCCACTATAGACAGATAGGAGCAGCTTGTGTTCACAAGCCAAAGGGCTCTAGCCATACCACCCGAGGTGCAGAAGGCAAAGGCAGGTACTGGAAGAAGGAAGATTCACCCACTGTAAGTAAGTATGAGGTTTGAGGCCATTTAAGAAACCTGAAAGTGTACTAGTCCATGGGACTTGGTGACATCCATCCACAGGTTCTAAGGGAGCTGGCAAATGAAGTTGCTAATATGCTTTCCATCATATTTGAAAAGTCATGGCAGTCTGGTGAAGTCCCCACTTGTTGTGGTTTGAGGCTTGGAATGGGGGCGTGACCTTCCAGCAACTGGGAGGACCCCGGGTGGGAGTGAAACCATTGTATTCCCTCCCCTTCCCACACACACTCTGATAAGAGGCAGGGAGTGGTTTTTTGTTTCACTCCTGCCTTGGAGCTCGGAGAGGAAAGTTCTCCTTTCACTCCGTGGGACCCTGGAACCATTTCTGAGGGTTTTGTATATTTTATCTTTTGTATTATTCCCCTGATCTTTATATATATTATTTTCCTTACCCCCCTTTTTCGTTTTCTGTTCCTTGTTGAACAATATACTTCATTTTTTTAAAAAGTGTCTCTCTCTCTCTCTCGAGGGGGTGGGGGAGAGGCGAGTACATAGTTCTGTTCCGTGTGGGTCCTGCCCTGAACCCCTTTTTACACGGAACCAGGACACCACTGATGGGAAATGAGGAAATATAACCCCTATTTTGAGAAAGGGGAAAAAGGAAGACCCAAGAAACTACAGGCCAGTCTCACCTTGCCTGGCAAGATCCTCCTGAAGGCTCTGCTAAGGAATTGGGAAGATATGGATTTGATGGTTGGAGCACTCAGTGGATAAGGAATTGACTGGATGGCCACACTCAAAGAATTGCAGTCAACAGCTCAATGTCCAAGAGGAGACCAGTGACAAGTGGTATTCCTCAAGGACCTGTACTGGGACCAGTGTTGTTTGACATCTTGGTTGGTGACATGGACAGTGGAATTGAGTTTGTGGATGACACCGAGTCAAGTGATGACACCTCAGCAAGATTGTGGATGACACCAAGCTGTGTGGTGCGACTGACACGCTGGAGGGAAGGGGTGCCATTCAGAAGGACCTTGACAGGATTGGAGAGGTGGGCCCAGGCCAGCCTCATGAAGTTCTGCAAGGCCAAGTGCAAGGTCCTGCACCTGGGTCAGGGCAATCCCAGGCATAAACACAGGCTGGGTGGAGTGTGGATTGAGAGCAGTCCTGAGGAGAAAGACTCAGAGTGCTGGCTAATGAAAAGCTCAACATGAGCCAACAATGTGTGGGTGCAGCCCAGAAAGCCAACTGTATCCTGGGCTGCATCAAAAGAAACACGGCTATCAGGTTGAGACATGATTATCTCCTTCTAATCCACTCTTGTGAGATCCCACCTGGAGTATTGTGTCCAGCTCTGGATCACCAAATGCAAGAAGGGCTTGGACCTGTTGAATCAAGTCCAGAGGAGGGACACAAAGGTGATCAAAGGGCTGGACACCTCTCCTATTAGGGCAGGCTGAAAGAGTAGAGGTTGTTCAGCCTGGAGAAGTGAAGGCTCTGGGGAGACCTTATTGAGGCCTTCCAGTATATATGAACGGGTCCTAAAAGAAAGCTGGAAAGGGACTTTGTACAATGGCTTGGAGTGATAGGATGAGCAGTAATGATTTCAAACTGGAAGAGGGTAGATTTAGATGAGAAATTAGGAAGAAGTTCTTAACTGTGAGGGTGATGAGACACTGGAACAAGTTGCCCAGGGAAGTTGTGGTTGCTCCATTACTGAATGTGTTTAAGGCCATGTGGGATGGGGCTTTTTGCAAACTGGTCTATTGGGAGGTATCCCTTCCTATGGCAAGGAGGGCTTGGAACTAGCTGATCTTTTCAACCATTTTATGATTTTTTTGAGTGCTGCTCACTGTAAACAGAAAATGTTGGCATTTTCAGTATTGTACCCTTGTATGAAGAAAAAGTATAAGACGGTCTCTAGAGGAAACATAAAAGAAAAAAGTTAAAATTCCAATTAGGAGTAACTTTTTTTTTTTCCCCCCACAAAAAAAAATACCCTCAAAACATTTCTAACTGTAATATTCAAAATATGACTTACTGAAATATTTTGACTTTTCACCTATGAGACCTTTTAAATGTGAACATTCTAATATTTTCCAATAAAAGTGAAAAGCTGTTCCCTAGAAAGTAATCCTATTTTTACACTCACTTGAAAGGGTTTTTCTCCCTACCTTTCACCAACTGTAACAATTTCTGTTGTTCCTGATAAGTACATCTAACAATGAAACAACTTTACAAACTATTCCATGTATTAATACATCATAATATCAGAAAGAAAACTTGTGATAATCTAGTTTGATCTGAGGGTTGAAACAGGCTACCTGATTTCTACAAATAAATTCATGTTCCAAATTAATGATTTCCAGAAAAATACCTAAATTTGGTTTAAATGTGGTAGATACAGAATCAGGACAGACAACTCCAGTTAATTTCCTTCTTAAGCATTCTTACTATTGGCATTCATGTACTTGTTTGCATCTGATTTTATCCTATTTCATCTTATTAAAACTTTCAATGTGTGTTCCAGGGCTTTTCAGTAACTGAGGTCTATCTCTGAATAAAGAGGCACTGAACTGTGGTGGAAGTATCCCTTTGCTTTCTTTTCATTAAACTGAACAGATTGATTCATCCTCGTTAGAAAGTTTATTGAAACAAGAATACTTGAACTTAAAGGACAATCCACCACCTTCGTTGGTGCTCTAGGAGCCAGGGAGGCTGCTAAAAAGTATTAGCTGGGGAGAGGCAGGGTGGAAGAAGTTGGACAATGTAGCCTCCTTCAAGCCTTTGATAGATTTATGTCTTGTATAAACAGTATCAAGAAGTACACAAATAGTCTCTTGTTTCTGAGGAGCTTGAAATCCTTTGTAATTCACAATGTATTGAATCTTACATCTTGCCTGCGAGCTAGATGAGTATTATCCCTGTTTTAGACAAAGGGAAATGGAGGCAAAGGGAACGTACAGGATTTGCCTCAGGAGAAGATTACCCTTCTGCCTAAGTCACCAGCCTGAGCCTCAGCATTTCAGTAGATAAAAACATTTATGTTTGAGTGGGATCTGCAGGAAGATAAACATCAGGAAATTTCCTTCTAATGCTACCTGTTGGTCTGCTGTCAGTCCCTAGGTATGAATGTATGTAATATGCATAACAGTTTTTCTCCAGATCGAATAACATAAAATTTCCTTTTTATTCAAACAGGGCCTGATTCCAAGCCTGTTGAAGGATGAAATGAGCTTGAATTAAGCTTATAAATGTGTCTTCAATTTTGAAATGTGATGCATATTAACAGAACACTCTTACTTCAGCTATGAGGGTTTAAAAAAAAAAAAAAACAACATATTTTATGCTTATCTACAGTTTCATGTAGGCAGAGTATCAAGTTATACTTATAAAATCCAAGTCAGAATGAACAAAAGCTAGTAAAGATTTAAAATAAACTAATAACCTTTTTTCTTAGTATAGTTTGCAGATAGTGTGTTATCTAGGTTAAAGGTTAAAAGAGAAGGGGAAAAAAAAAAAAAAAGAAAAGAAGGAATTAACAATTTAACAGACTCCCATTTAAAGCATGAAAATATGAACATTCTCTCCATGCTGTTGCTCTTAAATTCAATTTTATACTGTGGAAAGACCGCTGGATGGCAGCCTTGCTCCTTACAAATTAGAGGATCCAGTCACGGTTAAACATGCTTTGTTAGAAACCTGCAGCCCAAGCCCGTCCTTTGCCTGTGCCCTAGGAACGGAGGTGCCTTTGCCTGGTTATTCAGAGGGACAGAGATTCTTCACCTGCAGGTGCACTTAATCCTTTCAAGATGTAACAAAGCCCTATAAAGCTGTGCTCTGTTGTGTAAAACGTAATATGTCTGCTGATCTTTCATGTTTATTCAGCTTTTTTGGGGGAGAGAGAGGGTGCCACAACAAAAGAGAGGTAGAGTAAAAAGTATGCAGCTTGCATGTTTAAGCAATAAGGAGATTGCTCCATTGTCTAGCATAAACCCCGCCAGTGCGCAATTTCCTTTTTCCTGTTCTCCAAATTAGTTGGTAGGACCAAGTTCCCCCAGATGGGAATAAGTTCTCCAGACTTCTTGGAAAAAGTTGACCAAAAGTTCCCCATACAATTCTACTTTCTCCTTAAAACAACTGGGGAGTTCTGCCAAGATGTCCTGTATCCTATTGCAGTCCTACCCCTAAACCTGCTGACATCAATGTGAAATTTTACCTTGCTAAGTCTGGAATTTAATCTTTTGTTCCTGACAAATATATTTTGAAATAAGAATAATCTTCTGCTTTTACAGTATTTAAATCTGTTCATGCTTCTGTAAGACATTTTTCTCCACTTGAATAAACAGAGCCAAAGGATGGGTCAGAGTAAGTAGGTTAATATACTGCAAATACAAATATTTTATAGCATCCAGGTGCCCCAGTACTAAATGTGATCTTGGTACAATTCTCACCATGTCAGTAAGATTATAGCTGAAGAAATCTCATCTCTACTGCCTTGGACACATGGCAGATTCAGTTACCATTCCCATGCCATGCTCCTGCCAAGGCCCAAAGAATCCCTCCTCTGTGACCTGCTCAGCTAGCTGGCACAGACCCTTTCCATGTTGTCTGTCACCCAGCAAGTAGCAATATTATCACTGTTGTGATTTAACACGCTGCTCTCTGCTGACCTTTTGCTGATGGCATTTCAGCCTCCAGGAAGTGGAGCCGACTCTGAAATCCTCCTTGTCTTTGTGAAACACTAGAGCAAATCCATGCCCAGTAAAGATTTCTGTTTGCCTGTGTGTGGTCTGATATTCCTACTTAGAACTTAACAGAAGAACTTATTAACAACAGAGCAAGAACTCCACTTAATCAGTAAGGATTAATAAGGACACTGCTGCCCTGTCTCCCCATCCATCTCCCACTGAAGGAACAAGTAAACTGCTTATGAATAAGCTCTTTACCCACCATTGTTTTCATGTGGCATGTTAATGAAATTCATTAGATGTTTTGGTACCAGTGGTAATTCCAGAGCTGATACTCACATAACAAGGCCAGTTCACACTACTTAGGCAATTCACAAAAAATCCCAAGCAAAATTGTCGCTGCTTGTTTATGAACCAGAAAAGAATTATTGCTCCAAAAGCATCTTCTCTGCTGTTTCAAGTAAAGGAGAACCTGTATCAAAAAAATGAATGGGCATGCAGGTACCAACCCGCTATCTGGCTAAGAAATTACTGGATGCATACCTGCTTCAGTTTACAGCAACCCACTGCCACAGAAGCATAGTTCTTAGCAGAATGTTTCCACAAAAATAGTGTGCATGTGTCACGTGAGCATGTTAGTTCCTCACTTAGGGTTTTAAACCAAAAAGTCTGTCACTGGGAAAGAGACATTGCAAATTTAAAAGCATACTATTCCTCCTTTATCTCATAGTTCTCACACAGGGTGAAGGCCTGAGACGATGAAAAGAATTCACACCATTTCAGCTGAACTATGTAGATGAGGTGCTTGAAGTGGTGAACTGGTGACCGGGAGCTCTGCTGAGTGGAGAAGAGTGCCTAGAGTACCGTTCAGTCACCTAAACTAGATGTCTAAAGCCACAGAGTGAATAATATTTCCTTCTTCCCATATTTTATTAAGATGTCAAGATCTGTTTGTTTCTATCCAAATCATACTGCATATTTCTGATACTTAGTGATTTTCTTTTTCCTGTACATTTGTTTTGCACATGGTAAAGTACAGTACTGCAGATGTAATGCTAAAAATTTCAAGTCCTAGCAGGTGGCTGCCTCTTGAGAGCTTTGGATTTGCTTGTTGAATATGCAGCTATCACCTCTGGTGCTCAGAGGGAGCCTCAATAGAAAACACAATTGGATGAAGATAAAATCCTCCACAACAAGTTACCACAACACTTCTGCACAGCTGAGACTAAGAGCAAACAATCCCCCCTTGCTTTATCAATGCAATCTGAACACAAGCCACCCTGGAGCCTAACTCTGCATTAGTGAAGTACAAAAATACACTTCTTAAAGAGCAATTACCACATCTGAAATACATCCCCAGACAGCAACAACCATCCATTGAGACATGGCCAAAACACATACCAATTTCTTTCCAAGTACTCAGAACACCAGAAAGTAAGGTGTACAAGAAGTGCTAAAGGAAATCTGAGTCTCTGTTGCTGTTACAGGCTCATGCCTATCATGCCTGGTGAAAGATGTCCATATTCTTAGTGACTTTGTTGATAGACTTTGTCAACATTGTATTTGAAGAGGCAAATCTATCATCCACCCTGCAGCCTGCCCAAGGCTTAAAAAATCTCAACAGATCTTATGTGCCATTGATTTATAGCAAACCTTCTATTTATAAATAAAACAGGTGATCACTTAAGGAATAACAGCAAAACTCTTCACCTTTAATATCCTAGATTGCTATAAACATCAGTTTGGGTCGAGCTATAGAAGCTTTAGTAGTGACAGGGGACAACTTTTCCTTCAAAATAGTTACAAAACCAGTTACAATGCTCTTTAGTTCCTATAACATGTTTCTGTGGCAGTGGGTTGGTGTAAACTGGAGCAGGTATGCATCCAGTAATTTCTTAGCTAGATTGAGGGTTGGTACCTGCACGCCCATTCATTCTTTGATGGAGATTCTCCTTTACTTGAAACATACAACATGCCCCCATTCACAGCAATGATGATGACTACAAAGGACCCATCACTGAGTAAATATTTGTATGATCAAGTATTTAGCCAGATTCAGAAGATCTGTGGATGTTTTCTGTCCAGAGGAAAAAAGTGAAGGAGATAGAATATCACTTCCTTTTTTTCTATTTTTCTTTTCCTTTTTCTTTTTCTTCCTTTTTGCTTTTCCTTTTCCTTTTTTTTTTTTTTTTTTCTTTCTTAACAGAACAGGAGTCAAATAACTAGAAACCTCAACATAACCACGACAATTTTGCTTATTCATCTTATTTCCAGGAACTGATAACAGTTAGTGTTTCTTATGAGATTTCTCAGAGTCACATTCAGAGTATTTTAAACATTTTTTTCCTTATTTTACTTTTTCTGCTCATCTAATTCTTTGGTTTTTCCTTGATTCTTCCTCATAAGCACACAAACTTAAGAAAATCAGAGTCAACTACATAAGAATCGTAGAAACATAAGGTTGGAAAAGATGTCTAAGATCAAGTCCAACTATCAACACCGCACTACCATGCCCACTAAACCATGTCCTGAAGTACCACATCTACACATTTTTTGAACACCTCCAGGGACGAGGACACTTGCATCTCCCTGGACATCCTGTTCCAATGCTTCACCATTCTTTCAGGAAACAAATTCTTTCTAATATCCAATTTAAACCTCCCCTAGCACAATTTAAGCCTGTTTCCTCTTGTCCTATTGCTAGTTATCTGGGAGAAGAGACTAACCCTCACCTCACTAGAACCTCCTTTCACGTAGCTGTAGAGAGCAATAAGGTCTCCCCTCCTCCTCTTCTCCAGACTAAACAATCCCAGTTCCCTCATCTGCTCCTTATAAGACATGTTCCCCAGGCCCCTCACCAGCTTTGTTTGGCTTCTCTGGACCAAATCCAGCACCTCAATATCCTTCTTATACTGTGGCACTAAAAACTGACCCCAGTGCTAAAGCTCTGGCCTCACCAGTGCTGAGAACAGGGGCATGAGCTCTTCCCTATTCCTACTAGAAAAGATGTCATTAATAGGACACTGTTGCTGGCAAAGGCACGTACTTCCACTCTGTATGTGACAGAATTAGCTATTGTTTCCACTGTTTAACTAAGTGAACTAATTGACCTGTAATTTATTTTTATCATGCATTAAAGGCTGTCACTATACTTACCCTGTAACAAAATGTGGAAGTGAATAACTGTTCTGAAACAGAAAATACCTTCTTGCACGTCTTTATGGAGTCCTACCAACACAAAACAAAGGCTCTCATCAGCTAAGCTTCCTCTCTTACAGGGATCTCGTTGCCATTCTGTTCCATTTCAGCTCTCTTCTGGTTGAAAGTATTTTAACCTGATGCTGTAGTTTCATTCATAGCCATTTAGAGCTACTTAACAGCAGAACTTCTTAACAGACACAGTACGAACTGCATGCATATTCAGCTAATGCATGAGATATTTACAATAGTATCTTCCTGTTTCTTACATCCTGGACCTGCTCCCTCTTCCCCAACAGTATCCCTGCCTGTGATTTCTCACATCTCAGCTGATTTGAGACGTGAGTTATCTGCTCATCTTACTTTCAAAGAGCAATACTTCTGGAGGGATGTGAGTTATCTGATTATATGTGAGGAAATATATTCACTGTTCCACCTCTCAGCCAATTTTTACTGTGAAAAACCAGATGCAGATTTACCAATGGCTAAATCTGAAAACATCAAAGCCTGCCAAATGGCCATGCTGCTAGCTGACGGGGCTATCTGAAAACCACTGTGTGTCTGCATAGTGTTCTTAATATATTACCTCTATGAACCCAAAAGGTAGTAACATTTACAGTGCCCAATTAACATAGTAACTTCAATATTCATTAATTTTCACAAGCTATTCCAAGTCTGCTGCATTAAGAATGAGAAATACAAGTAGTAAAATGATCAAACAAGGTTATTTTACTTGCTTCCAGGATCTTCTCACTCAAACAATATCCTGCAGCGATTGCATTCTCTTTTCTGAAAACAATCCTTAATTGAAGGGAGCTGAGGACATCAGGAGGTGAAGGATAATTTACAAAAAGAACTCCAGGTGGAGGAGAATAGCAAGCAACCCTCTTGTGAATCACAACCAAAACTGAATCATATAAACAGAAAGAAAAGTAAGAGAGAATAAAATGCAACTGACAAAGATCATTCAACTCCTCTGGATGGAAGCCATCACTTTGTGGGAAATGAAAAGCAGAAGGAAGTGACCATCAAGCATTCCCTTTATAATGGGCTGACAACACTCAGTTCTCTGCGGGACAAGGATATCAAATTGCCTGTGCTCCCATTTTAGGGAAGTGGGGAAAGTCATACCTGGCTGTAAATTTTACTGCTGTTACGTTTTTGTTCCCTGGAGATTTTAGTCTGACATCAGGAAGACAAATATTGATACATCAATGAATGAGTATTCTGCTGGGTGATGGCCTTTGTGAATACTCTTGCTCTGCCCTAATAAATAGTAATTCAGAGAACTGTTGTCATTTAGTCTGCTCCTGACAAACAAAACGGAAAAATCAGGCCTTACTTCCTGAGTCACTGGATTATCAAGAGCAGTAGGAGATTAGTGTATTGGGAAAGGAAGGAATAGCTTTATGAGGATTTGGGAATCTCTGAGACCTCATCACCATCAGTGACCTCCAAGACCTTTCTATGTGAAAATCCAGCTGGACACCTGCTTCTTCCACTCAGTGGTTTGCAACTCTTTGCCTATTATATTTGTCTGTGCATATTATGTTCTCCATAGAAACACTAAACTCCCTTATGTGAAAACTAACCCATATGGAAAAATCATATTTCACAGATAGTTGATCAAGTATATTTCATGTGTTTGAAAGATACTGTGTAGTTTAAACAGAGTTGGCTTGAAATCATACCACATATAATCTCTGCTATGGAATGAGATATGTTTCAAAAAGAGCAAGAATATGAAAAAATAATTTGAAGTTATATATATATATATATATATATATAAAAAAAAAAAAAACAGTGAGGTTCATATCAGACAGAAATTGTGGTAAGGAATTTGGGTTATTTTGTAGATGTCATCTATTTTCTGAATGATTCTATGGTAGTACAAACACAAAGCATGTGGAAATACATATTCTAAGCCCATTGATTTAGTAAGGATTTTCAAACTTGGAAAAGCTGAGCTCACTTTCTGATTGAGGCAGTCAGGTAATGTTACACAGCCACTCTGTTTATCCTTGGCCTGAGTTCTCAGCTGTAGAGCAGGGAGAGCAACATTTCCTACACATGTGATGAGGAAGAAAGAAATCTGTTAATGAAGATATGTCAATACAGGGTATCTAAGTGCCTTTGTAGAGCAAATCACATTCTGATCATAAGTCTGAAAATTGTCTTGTGATTGCTTATAATTAATCAAAATTCAGCTCTGTTCACTCTGTCAATATTTAATAAGTCTAAACACCGAACTGGTCAAAATAAGACATACTAACTAAGATTTCTTGGGGAAATCCAAGTGTTTTAAGAAATCATTTTGCTGATGATTA
>NW_008594359.1:45011-116247 GCF_000691845.1 Merops nubicus | reverse complement strand
TCCCTACAAAGAACTGTGTAATTTCTTGTAATATTCAAATGAAGAGTATATAATACATTAATACTATAATACATTAAAAAGGCTAATGTTTGATAAGGATCTAATAGATAATCCTTTGAGTTGGTTTAAAAAATTAGTTGACTTTCTTATGGAAGAGTTACTTCTAATCTAATAGTTATGAACAAATGCCAAGATAAATAATTACAGTGATTCCAAATATATACAGATGTCTTTCCTCTTCTAGTCATCTGTTATTCCACTCTAACACTGGATTCTGATTATGGGCAATGTGCTAAATGTTCACATATATACATTGACATCAACTACAACCTCCAACCCCACCATGGAAGACAGAAGTTCATGCACTAAACAATGAAGTTCTGAAGGTATTTTGAAAGTTTCTTAGGTATGAAGAGCAATGCATATAATAAACACCATTAAATAATTCTGATGCTTCCATGAATAAACATCATATTTCTAGAAGCAATGTTGTTTCTTAGCAATATAGTTTCATTATTCACTGAATTCAGTTGTTTTTAAAGAGCTGCTAGAGTGAATTAGCAAGACTGTACTGTGCATGTAGAATCAGGTTTATTTTTCTTTCCAGTTATTCCTTATATGGATATATTGAAACAAGTGATAATCAGTACAATTTTTAATGAAGACTTATCACAGCTGTCATCGTAATTGGTTTCCCATGATGCTTATAAAAATAAAATGGATAATGATAGAAGAAGTATAATTCTTTTTCTTTTTGCATTGTTCTACAGAGTTCAGCTGTGCAATTGGTTTTCTCACACAGTCTTCAGTGAAAATGTCTTTGACATTTTTCTCATTTAATATGACAAACCTCGGCAAGAGTTGGGTAACTGTTGTGCTAAAGCAGTTGCTTATTAGACTAATCACTAGTATCCCAGTATTGTCTGGCGCTTCTTCCCAGCTGACTGCTATATTGAACTGCTTTTTCTTGCTTTAGGCTGTAATCACGTATTTACTACAGGTCATTTTCTTATTTGTATATTTTATGATAAAATGTTATAATGATCTTAAAATATACATTTTTTAAAATGAACTTAAAGTATACATTAGTAAATGAAAAATGGTACTGAATGCTACATATGACTTTTATGCACCTCTTTAGGGACCACTGGCTTTTTAATGTCTGAGATTTATACAGACTTTTTTTTTTGTCATTTAGAATAAGGATTCTTATTGTCTGAATAGAAAACTTATGCAGAAGAATATTTATATTAGTCTGATCTATTTACCTGCAAAATACTTCTCGATGTGGAAGAATAGAGTGTACCTTAGAGCCTTATATTCAAAGCAGATGGCATCAAGGTGTATGGTGTGCTTGACACTTTGGAGGGCAGGGATGCCGTACAGAGGGACCTTGACAGGCTTGAGAGTTGAACACAGGCCAACCTCCTGAAATTTAACAAGGCCAAATGCAAGGTCCTGCACATGGGTTGGAGCAATCCCAGTCACAAATATCACAAATTGACATCAGCCCTGCAAAGAAGGACATAGGGGTGTTGGTAGACAAAAAACTGCCTATGAGCCAGCAACATGCACTCATAACCCAGAAAGCAAATCATATCCTGGGCTATATAAAAAGTGGCATGGCCAGCAGGTCAAGGGAAGTGGTTCTCCCCATCTACTTTATTTTCATGTAACCCCACCTGGAGTACTGTGTTCAGCTTTGGGCAACCCAGCATAAGAAAGAAATGGACCTCCTTGCAGGTCCAGGGGAGGGCCAAGAAGATGGTCAGGGGGCTGGAGCACCTCCATTATGAGAACAGGATGAGAAAGGCTGTTTATCCTAGAGAATAGAAGACTCCAGAGTGCCTTATAGAAGCTTTCCAGTACTTAAAGAGAGCCTTCAGGAAAGATGGAATGGGACTCCTCATCAGGGACTATAGTGACAGGGTGAGAGGTAATGTTTTTAAACTGAAAGAAGATAGGTTTAGATTAGACATATAGAAGAAATTCTTTACCATGAGGGTAGTGAGACACTGAATCAGGTTGCCCAGGGAAGCTGTGGATGCCATACCCCTGGTAGTATTCAAGACCAGGGTAGTATTCAAGACCAGGCTGAGATGAGGCTTTGAACAACCGGGTCTAGTGGAAGGTGTCCCTGCATGGCAGAGGGGCTGGAACTAGATGATCTTTAAGGTCCCTTCCAACCCAAACCATTCTATGGTAAGAAATTAGATTTTGGAACTACCACATGTGTGGCAGAAAACGCCTGAGTGAATCTTCTGTAAGTATTTAAAAGAGGCAGGCAAAGGGTGATTATAGACTGATGGTTGCTCCATTACAAATGTAAATTAATTTAGCAAGTAACAAGTTCAGACTGCATAATAATGTATCATCCTTTCCATGAAAGGTAAAGATGTGCAACTACTTACCAAAAAGTTATTGCAGATGGTAAATTTTATATGGGTTAATAGGAGGTTGTGCAAATTCATGGAACATAGGATTGAATCAACGGATGTACATAGAAACTAGCTCTGGACCATGAGGTTTCTGGGGTGCACACTGTTGAAAGCTAAGACATTATTCTGGGGAATTATCACTAAATTTGCTTTTTTGTTGTAGTCTTATATTCATATTGACTTTTGTCAGTGTTGCAGATGGGAAGTGGGGGAAGATGGACTTCTGGTCTGACACAGCATGCTTGTTCATAGATGTTCTTATGTTATGAAGAATTAACAGTGATTGCATCTACTCAGAGAGATTTTCTCAAGTACCTAAGAGATTTAAGAGAATATATCTCCCTAAAAGAATAGGAAGCCTGTTCTGCAAGGGTCAATAAAAGCTCTTAAGAACTCTCAAATTTAGTTTAGCTGAAAAAAATCCCTATCTTAGATGTTATTAGAACTTAATGAAACTCCTGGATCTGCAAAATAATGGTTTTGTAAGAAAATAAGATTTCTCATGAAAGGAGTGCTACTTAGTGATACTCTTTCAGATACATACAGCAAAAGAGTATTCTATCTGGGCAAACCTCCTTCTTATCAGAAAACAAGAACCCTATAAGAACAAAATAGCTACTGAAAATAAACAAAAAAGTGGACATTACACTTGTCCTTGTTGAAGTTCATGAGGTTCCTGTTATCCCAATTCTCCAGCTTGTGGAGGTCAAAGTAGATTCTTTCTCTTAGTAATCAGTAGCCCCATGACCCTCAGGTTCACTCATAGCACCTGCAACCCATTGGTAATGCTTTCCTACCATTTTCTACCTCAGTTCTGCCCTTTCCCTGCTCCTTGTCTCTCTTTTTTTCTGGTAGGATTCATTAAACCCCTCTCTGATTCTTGAGTCAGCAAAATTCAACTTTATTTACACCATTAAGAACCCATGAGCACAGGATAAAATAGATAAATTAAGATACAAATGCTTCACAGAAATAGTAGACTTTTACTACATTGTCCAGAAAGATATCCAGCCAAGCATGAGGAAACCTCAGTTTACAGGATCTTGGTAATACCCTGCTAGCTAATAAATGTAGTGCAGATTTCTTTCAGCCTCCCAAAGCTCTATCATAATTATATTTGCCCTAATTGAATGAGCAGCCCTGAATGCTTCCAAGCAACTTAACTTTCCTCATCCTCAAGAAAGAAGAGAGAAAACTGTCTTTGAAAACATAAAGGTATTTTCTTTAAGTAATGAGCCCTAGGAACAAAGTTCCCCTGTGAGTGGGTTATCTCATTACTGCTGACGGAAGAACTCTTTAGACCTTCCTTTGAGGCAGCTTGTCTTTGGAAACACAGAAATGAAAGACACATATCAATTTTGCAGGCCAGTATTGCAGTTTTCATATTAATCCATTCCTATAAAGCACCTTTTCAGGGAAGATGCTGAGAAAAGAAAACCCAGACTCAAAACAGTTGGCTTAAAATTCAGGCTGAGCTCTTTTTATGATGTGAAAATATCCTTCTTGGTAATACTAGAAGTTTATATCCCCTAGAGGTGTTTATATGAAAAACTGACAGTTCTATTTAGTTTTTTTCTACAAGTCTATTTCAAACATCAAGATCTACTGCAGAAATCTGGAGTCGTCTGGTGTTGAAAGTGTCACTCACCTTTCCAAGTGAGAGCAGATTGACACATAATTCCAGAGGTAGAAACGAAATTTATACTTTCACATAAAAGAAACAGTGAGATCAAATTAACATATCTTGCTGTTATACCTAGAAGTAAAATGCAAAATCAGGGCTAAAACATGGTCCTGTGTATAGCAGCTTTATGGTACTAGATAAGCAACACTTTCTACACTCCCTTCTACTCAGTCACCACCAAAACAGGTTTCCATACAGGGCCTGACCTTGTCTGAATGCCTTGAGCCATTGCTTTTAGCGATTCATGGCAGGAAATGCAAATCCTGCCTTGATCCCATTCCATTAAAGAAATTCTAAGCAATGTAGTTCTAATACTATCATGATCACTTGGATAAATCCTTTTGGAGATCTCTGGTGCTGGGGTAAAATGTTAGCCCGGAAGAGTGACGGGGGTAAAACATAGCAGACTTCACTCAGGATCATCTGCCTGCTAGGATTCACTGGACTACTAAATAACACATTAAAGAAGTAGTTCCTTGGCAGTGAAATTAATTCCACTTTGAGAAGGAACTGTTTTGCCTTGGGAGAATGAATAAGTATTCCTCAATAGATCACATTACCTCCTCGTGATGCATGTGCTAGTTCTACAGTATAAATCTAACTGACCCATCCAGTCTAAAAGCCAAGGTTTAGCAGTTATACAGTCCATTTTATGGCCTTAATAAACATGTCTTTTCTTAGAGGACAGTATTTTCAACTGGCTTACAAGGAGTTCAGAAGTGCTTAATGCCTGTAATAGAAGTAATTTTCATACTACTGACAAAATAGGAAATAATGTGTTTAATTTAAAATACCTAGGTTTGAATATAAAACAAAACAAAAAAACTGAAGACAATGAGACTTGAATAGAGACTGACATTTTGTGGTCTTATTTCCTATGAATATTAAAATAATAATCATGTATTCTCAGTAAAAAAAATCCAAATATTATGTTCTAGTATTCTTCGTTTTTGTCCACAGCCAAGCCCTTACCTTTTTAGTGTCCATAGATTTACCGTGACTTCCATGGAGATCATATGCAAACTGCAGTCTGTGAGGACACCATACCTGCAAGTATCCCTGGAGCCTTATTTAAGGTTTCACCTTCTTCCAGATACAAGAGCTACAAAAAATGATTTAGCATTAACAATAGTTCCACATACTTGCAGAAATGCTTTTCTATCAGGCAACAGTATGTACAATTGCCAACATATTGTTGAAGCACAGTGAAAGCCAAACAGGAGAATTTCTGGGAGACAAAGAACCATTATTAGTTGAGCATGCATGTGTTCCACTTAGTGTCCAAAAAAAGATTTTTTCAGCTGCGTTGTGTCTGCTATTTTGACATGCAACAGTGAACTTAACTATAAATAGTTTAATTCTTCTACATTCAACCATTTCTCCCCCTCCAGCTAGTAAAGATCACATAGATGTAAAATATTTATCATAGTTTGAAGCCCTGTTATATTCATTTGCTTTACACTGGCATTGAGCTGTTTAGCTTTCATAAGTAACATTTCAACCATAGTGAACAGCACAAGGATTGAAATTTATACCCTTCAGTAGTATCCTGGCTGTTTGATAGATTCCAGTCAGCAAAAAAGGTGGTGGAGCACATGGCTTTATTTATTTGGGTGAGGGTCTAGTTAAATCTACTGCTTAGCACAAAAGACAAAAAATATAACTTGTTGATTTCTGAGAGTGTTGCAATGTTTGTAAGAGTGGTGTGATTAACAGAGGGAAACAACAGTGAAAAATCCCAAGGTGCTCTAACAGACCTAGATCGGTTGCATCCTCTAAATTTCAGCTACCACAAAATAAAAAAATAAGATGACTACTCCCTAAGTATGTATGCAAAACAACACAAGCAAACTTTTTCATCTGTACTGGACATCAGACAGCTATTAAACTGGGGCAAGAGTTGGGCCTACGTTATCTTTACGTAGAAGAGCAATTAAAAATCTACTTAGCTGAAGACACTCGGCATGAAGCAAGAAAACATTCTACTCCAGAACCTACCATAGGAGCAACAACATGTGAGAAAGACATGAACAATTATACAAAAATGTGCTTAAGTGGGTTTTTGACACAGGACCTCTCATGAGCACACAGATGTTTCAAAACCAAACAAAAAGTCTGATGAGGTGAGAAGATTTTAATTATAATCATTGAGCTTTAGCAGTTTCTCTTTTTACTCTTTTTTTTTTATTCTTTTTTTTCTGTACAGTCACTAACACAACCACTTGACATGGCTAAAGCTGTAATATTTTTTTGTTGTTGTTTTCAAAACTGAATTCACATTTTAGTAATTTTCTTTTAGGACCTGTAAAATTATTATGCAATTAAACACTGATATTTAAAACCTTTAAACTGTAAATTACCTTAGACAAAATTACAAAACCCTAAAAATAGAGTCTTATAATAGCAGTACTGACAAAAACGTAACAAAATGAGCACCAGTGGCCTTACTATAATAATAAAACAGCAAACAGAAAAGGAAAGTTAAACCTTCTTCGGAGGAACTTGCACAGTCTGTGTCTTTGTTCTGGTTTATTGAGCTATTCAATGTGGTATTGTTCAGTGAAATCAGAGTTCATAGGAATGCATTTTTTCTATGTAATGCTACAAACCAAGAAAAAAGTGACATGTGAAACTAAAGAGCCTAAGGGACATTGCAAAACATATCTGAAATGTCTGCATTTCTTTTGTCTGCTCTTTTCCCCTCCTGCCCCCACCTATAGTAAGAAATGAGAATTTCAAATCATACTTGATATTTACTCGATATAGTGTATCTAGCAGAATTACCAGAGTCTGTTTATCCTTTTTCCATGCAGAAACATACATCTCCATTTGCCTCTTCAGAAACAATCATAATTCATGCTAACACACTTACAAGAAAAGATGACCGTTAAATTTCCACATAAATGAATGTAATGGATTTGTATGAAGCATAGAAGTAACACAGGCTGCAGAGCTACCCTGTGTTGAAGGGTATAAAGAGGAGCTCTGTTCCCAGAGCAAGCCATCAGATTTAGTTTACACCAGCCTGAAAAAAAACATTGGGCCAGTACGCGAAGCACAATTCATCCTTCAAAACCTGTGCAAACTGCCTCAGGCAGAGCTCAGGGGTACATGTTAGTGTACTGGTATTCATGGCCTGGCTCACACATGGAGTGAAGACCTAGTTCTTTTTTTCATAAGGTCTTTGCTCGGAGAAAAAGGCTTACAATCCTGAGTGGATTAATTCTTCATAACGGTTTAGGTATATTTTACCTTTCTTTTCCTATGTCAACTAAGCTGGGTCAATTAAACTAGATCAGAGTTGTACTGTTGAGGTATAATTGGTTATTGTAGGCTTTCAGAAAGCAGAGAACTATCCCTAAATCTGGCAGATAAATGATCGAAAGCAATTTAGGAAGGACTGTTTGGGGCTCTTTAGCTGCAAATACCAAGCTCCATTTCATGTCCAGAGAACACTGTAGCACTTCAGAGAAGTAGAGAGCAGTAGAGAGCAGTATGGAGCAGGACTTACCTCACACCTAAAATTCTTTGACTTTTTTTTGTATGTTTAGCCTTCATCGTCACATTAGTTTCTGAATTGCTTATACTGCTGCCTCAACAGGTTGGTCTGACAGCCACATCTTCTTGAGTCTCCACAGAGACAAGACTTAAAAGGATATTTACTGACCCACTGTCAGCTTTTGAGTGCACTCTGAGGTCCTCACGTCCCTTTTCACTTCTTGGGCTCTCCCCACAGTGATCATGGCCCAGGAACCCATTCCAGACCCCAGAGCCACCAGTGCTCGTCACAGTGAAGCTGTCGGATGTTGACCTCAGTTCCACCACAGCCTTGCCTGTAATCTGGGCCAAGCCGGTTCCATCTGCAGGCTGATGTTCAGTCTCCATCCCAAGTAGGTGCCTGAAGCCCATGGGTGGGGCTGCCCCATCTGCCCCCAGCGTGCTCTGCTCCTGGCTGGGGAGGATGGTCCCTGGCTGTCAGCTCATGCCTTGCCACCCCTGGGCGACCTCACTGCACCCAACCCTTTGCAATTCCCTGACAGATATCTTGGGCTGTACCTCATAGTTCAACTGTAATGAAGACATGCTTTCTACTGCTCATCAAGGCCTGATTTTAGCTCTGTTGATGAGAACACATTTTTAGGTCTAGTACTAACAGATGTGGCGTGCTAGTTTGACTGGAGAGCCTGAACACAGAACAGCTTAGGGAGGGCTGGTCATCAGAAACAGGGGCTCCCATGTGTGTTGAAGAAGATGTCAGCCTTCAACAATGACTGTAAAAACTATATAATGACCTTTCTGGGATAATACGGAGGCAAGAGGAGCCCCATTTCCTAAAGGGGTGAAAAAATTCTATAAAAGAAGGGGATCTTTCTTTCTTAACCTAAGTGAAACTTTTTCAGTATGGAAATTGCTTTGCTAGAGCTATGGGATTTAGCTCAGATCATCCTGAAGTTCTCCAAAATGTCAACCTTTGATAAACTCCAGGATAAAAAAAAAGTCCCAAACAAGTTTCCAGTTTTTCTATGAAGCTCCTCCAACCTTTCATACTACTATTTATGGGAGCAAAGAATCTGATTGATTCACTAATACTCTGATCTACCTGTATCCTGTTACTCAGCATTCTGGGGAGAATAGTTCTTTTGTTTCAGGCTTTGGAAAAAGCCATCACAACTTTTGCCTCCCATTAAATGTATGTTTGATGGGAAGCTCAGTGAATGTGACCTGTAAGGAAACAGAATAGTGTGCTTCAATCTTCACAAAGGAAACATTTATAACAATTTATAGCTGAGGCCGCCAAACGTTCTTCAGAGATGCACTAGAATTACATGTAGAGCCTCAAATACTTTAGGGAAAAGGGGATTTCATCTCAGTGAAAGCTGGCTGTTTAAATGTCTGTATATATATATACATATATATGTGCATATATATGCATGAACAAGTAAGCATTAAACCCTAAATGTTTCTTCTTTCTTCCTGCTCAGTGTCAACGAAGGTTGTCCCTAGGCACTGTACATTCCTGGCAATGCAGCAAAGTAGTAACAGAGGACAATCAGTTTAGCTGTGCTCTGCAGAGTTCCAGCAAAGGACACAGCTTGGCTACATCCAGAAACAAGGACTTTCCTTTGTGAAGTGTTTGTAATCCATGCACTGGACAGATTAAAACAAAAAAAAAAAAAAAATAAAAATTACTCTGGTCTTTCATTTAGTGGATTCATGGCTTGCCATATCCATTATGTCCTTCTTGTATTGTAGCTTGTATTGTATCTTGTAAAAGATGCTTTTTGTATCCCACTGAGTTTCCTGGATGATGCTGAGGGCTTATTTTTATTTTCTGAAGACAGTAGTAACCATAAAATATGCTTACAATATCCTTCTGAACTGGACATCTCTGTCCTTGCTTTACAGGAAGGAACATGGGCAAAGCTGAATGGATTGGTGATGATTAAGTACTACTGGCCGTTTCTTCAATTCTGTATGTGCCAAATAGATATAATGATACTTTCTTTTCTCCATCTCTCATCTGGTATATCTAAACTTCATGCTTTCCAGGGTTGCATTTGTCTCATTAGCTGTTTGCACAATGCTTAGTGCCGTGGCATATTACTTTTAAATAGAGCCCCTAGGCACTTCCAAACAGCTGCTAAGTTTACCCAAGGATACAAGGGTATGTTGATAACAGACAGAACCTGATTTATTCTGCTTGCTGTCTGTGCAAGCCAGTTTCCAAAAGGAAGGAGCATTGCTGTACAAAGCCATTAGCATTGCACAGAGTGAGTTTCACCCAGTACAGTGAGCTGCAAGCATTCGCGTGGCAGATTCAGGGTTTGGTTCAGGAGCAGAGTGTGTGTGTAGGGTGTATGTGTGCCTCTATCTGCACAAGCCCATGCAGTTGTGCCAAAAGATAGGCTGAAGATGAGTTTGTAGCTTTCGTTTCAGGCATTATTAGTTTGTAGTCTTAAAAAGGAAACAGTCAACACCATTAATAAAAATAGCAACCCTTCTGGCCTAGTAAATAGAGCTCATGTACGTTGATAGCATTATATTGGCAACAATGTACTCCATATGCTCATGAAGGTTATAGGACACATTTCCATGTAAACAGTCAAGACAGTGAACTTCAAATATTTGGAAGAAATGTTTATTTAACAACTGAATACATGCTAAAAGAAATAATTTACAGCAGCAGTTTCATTACATTTTTTTTTCTCTCCAGTTTTCTAGTTCCCATCTGAATTGCAGTGATAAATACAGAAGTAGAATTATTTACTACTCAGTGAGGAATGTGCTTAAAGAATAAGCACATAACTTTGGCACTGATATAGCAAATAAACCACCTTATCACCTGTGTGGCAAAACCTTGCATTTTAGTATTATGCTGAACACACGGAAATGGAGTACCTCTAGATACCAGTACTTTACACTGTACCTCCTTATCTAGTCAAAAATATTTACATCTCTTTTGGCTAATGTGTAGGTAGCAAAAACTGAACTATTAAACACATACCATTGATATTCACTAAATAATACATAAAAAGGATCAGTAAATGCGCATTCACATGCATTTAATTTAAATTTTTTTTTTACATAGTGACTTCATTGGGTCATGAAGATTTAACTCTGTTCTGCAAAGATGCACACTTCTCAGTCTGATGGTATAGTTTAACATAACAATACAGTTTTTAGGAGCCATTGAACAAATTCCCATCTTCAGTGATCCATGCAAGTGCAAAGCGTAGATGAGTAAGAATAAGATTCAGTGTATATTTTCTTCCTTGCAAACGGATGTCTTAAACCAAATCAAAATAGATCTTTCTGGTTGTAAATGAAATTCTTTATTTCTCTCCAGCTTAAACACAACTTTTTACATACTTTTTCTGAAGTCTGTAACTAGAGGCTTAGAGGGTTTTATTGGCAATTTACAGAAATACTGTTTTTACCTTTATCTTCAAACCTTAGGTTGCTTTAAACAATAGTGACACAAATGGGAGTATGAATTTTAGTGAAGCTGCAGGGCATCCTTCTATACATGAATTCATTAAGGCTTAGTTCTTTGAAAAAAATTCATTTCACATCAGTATTAAGTGCTGTTTTAACTTGACCATAACATGAACCTGAAAATAAAAACTTTTCACTGCTGGCTTGATTTTCTGCCCTCTAATTTATATAAGCAAATACAAAGACATAAACAAGACTACTCATGTCAGTACGATTGGACTGAAGTTTGTATTGACTTGATGATCTTAGAGGTCCTTTCCAACCTTAATGATTCTGTGATTGTCCTATTAGATTGTCAGGTTATGGTAAAAATACTGCAACTTTGTTAATTTTGTTCCCACAGATTATCTTTCTTTGTATAGAAAAAGATATTTTAGAATGCTGACATAATTTAATATGTTTCTTCTTCAGGGGTGGTGAAAGAGGTTGGTTTTAACTTCACTTTTTGCAGCAAGTTGCTATAGAACCAGTTGCTGTGAGCACAGTAGAGAAAAAAAAAGATAATTCCATTAATGTGTAAAAAATAGAAATATAGTCATTTAGGGTCTGTTGAAATCAACCTGTATTTTTCTTAATGTATTCTTTGAGGTTCATTTTAAAACTGTTTCCTTTTGTAACAAAGAGCATTCTAATGACTTGATGGTACAAAATATCCCTATACAAAATACTAAAAACTGTTCTGTGATTACAATTTAATAATTCAGCTGACAACAATGCTCAGAAGTGAATCATAAGATGAGCTGAAAAATTAATATCTCTATGTAGATATGTGTATCACATATTTGAATCTATGTTTTAATTCATCCCTATTCAGCACATCATGAAAGCACAGGAATTTAATGGCATATTAAAGTTCACAGAAGTCAAGTTAAATACTAGAGAGGCTTACATTTGCATTAAAACTAAATTCCCAATTGCTTTCCTAAATCATGGCCTTACAACGTTGTCCTGGTCTATTCAGCGAATTTTTTGTTGAAGAATTAAATGACTAAAAATCTTAGAAGTTCATCCCCTGCAAAGATTCAAAAGAGACTAAAGTGCCTGGGCAGTTAGTGACAATCCAATTGCTATGGAGGTAAGAGGCCAAGGCTTCATTAATCAGAAGGATACTTGAATTGGTGAGTGGCAAGGAGATTGGGACATATTGTGAAAGAAGCTGTCACAGTAGTTGTGTTATATTGTAGCTGATAAGGCTAATAGTGTAGTGATTGATAAATAAAATAATCTGGAGTGAATAACAACAAAACAGATCAGTCATCAATACAGACACACTTTTATATAAAGGCTCCTTTAGCAAACTAAGGACTTTGTTCTAGTAATTTTCCCCACAATGACATTACTTGAAATTATGTCATTTACAGACTCTACCAAGGTAAAATATGGGAGGCTGGAGAAAGATGATCTCAAAAGAACTGGACGCCATAGAACTGGGGACCAAAGGCACATCTGTGCTGAGGTGAATAAATCCACTACTTATAACCCTAAACTGACACTTATGGTGAAAGTACATTGTCTGTTTTACCCTGTTGCTCTCCTGTATATAGAATAAGACAGAAGTACAGGACCAAATTATCTGTTAGTATAAGCTAGTCTTAAGCTGAACTTCATCAGTTTACTACAGCAGCAGACTTCACCCACAGATAAAACTGTCCCTTAGATCTTAAAACAGAGTGCTGGCTTTGAGGTTACTACTTATGTGGCCTAGTGCTGGTTCTTTGCGTCTGGGTGATGTGGCCCACAGAAAGAATAGAGCACTGAGAATCAGTAGTGTGGACATATTTCTACCACTGAGCTGGGAACAAAACTCCTTAAACTGAATGTGAGCTTTGCTCATGGATATATGACAGTCTATGAGCCACAGTATTTAAATACTAGCATTCACAAATATTTACGAACCAAGAAAGCAAGAGTGTAATTAGTAGAGGGTATTTTAATGCTATTTACTTTTTTTAATTAAAAAAAAAAAAAATATACAACTGAAAATCAATGCTCTTCTCTTCGTTGGTTCAATCTATAGCAAGGTATTATACAAGTTTAATCATTCCAAATACCATACTTAGAAAAGAAGAATGCAGAAGACTTCCATCCTATACAGTGACTTTCATGTTAAAATAGCTTAGTTTTAAAGTTGTTTTGAAGTTACATGTCATAGATTACTGAGAGGGGAGGAGGTTAACTGCAGTGTGACTAACTCCCCTGGAAGAGTTTCCAAACAAAAGAATAAAGCAGCTCATAATTGGAAGTTGTATTTTTTTTTTCCACTAAACCAATAATTAGAAAGTACAATATTTCTAAGACAAAAAGTCTAATCTATTTTAGAAAAGAGCTAATGTTTGCTGCATATTTTTCATGGTACATTTAAATTATAGTTTTAATAAAATACATCTTTAGATCAAAGCTGAAAGAAGTCATCAGTAGTAGGCCAGTGTACTCCACACTTTTTTGTTCTTCCAGATAATGGATGGCTTATGTTGTTCAGATTTCCACAAACAATCGCATTCAGTATTGTTTTTCCTCTTCTAGTACATATAAACAGGAGAACTGGTAGACAAAACAAGAACAAAATCTTTGTGTCCAATCATGTGTTTAGATGTTCATCAGCTTAATGCGTTCATGCAGTTTTATATATAAGTCTAGAAATGCTAGTGTTGATGATGAAAGGTGGGATTTTTCTTTTCTTTAAGATGACAGCATGAAATAACAGCATTTTGCTTGTATCTCAGGCAAAAGAGAAAGCAAAAATTGCCTGCTGCACACTTGTAGAACTTTTTGAGCAGTAAGCTAGGTCCGAGTGATTGATCTTCCTTGAAACTCTGGTCTTTCTGGTCTTAGAATGAGAGCAGAGAGGAAGGCCTTACTAGGAAAGTTAGAAATGGATTTTATTCAAACCTGGTGGAAATTGTTTGAACTTTCCACTCTTGTAAACATCCACATAATGCCATGAAAAAGTTCATGAATATTGCATTTTTTTTCCAGTTATCTGTCTATACAAGTTTCTACTTGGATGAGGTTCCTAGAGGTAACGTAGCTCAGACACTCCGTGGTGCCCTTTCAAATTCATGGGTCCTCCTGTTCCTACCTTTTTTATTCTCCTGTAGGTGCTTCCACTTATTTGTATTCACCTGCGCATTGGCAGGCCTTTGCCGGCGTTGTTTGCGGTCTCTTTTCCAAACCTGCTCACAGAACTCATCCATTGTGTTGAGATTAGGGTGATTGATTAACTGCATGAAGTCTCTATACCAGATCTTTTGACTGGGCGTCATGCTATTGGTAGCATCCTTGGACTTGGAAGAATCTCCATCTTCTTCTTTATGGAGCAGCTCTTCTAGATGATCAGTATCAATTACTTCCAGGGTCACTTTGAGCAACGTTTGCATGAAGCCATGCTCCACAGCATGACAAAAATAAATACCAGAGTCCCTCCGTTGAAGACTTCGTAGCAATAAGCCCTGTTCTGTCCGGATCACGCGATCATCCACTTTTATCTATGTTGGAAAAAAGTGGTAATTTCAATAGTTATCTTGTATGTATATGCAACATTATCCCCTAAACAAACTAGTTCCTTAGTACTGTTTTTTTCTGCTGGTAAAACTTGACCAAAGGTCCCCAAAACTGCATAATGGAAAACCCCTTGACAGTCATCTGTATTTGTGGAAGTTTCAAACACTCTGGGAAAATAACTGATGTACAGAAAAGTGTTTGGGGGATTAAGAATTTACTCCCTAGTCCCTACTGCTGCTAAACAAAAATTTGTATCAACTCTGTCAGATGGATTTGCTGGTAAGATTACAGAAGACGCAAGCCTATAATCAGCAGAGTCAACATGGATGCATTTGTCTATGTTACCGAGGTCACATTTACCATTCTCTTTTAGTCAAGCCTTCCTTTGTGGGAAAGTTTCTCTGCCTTCCTATTGTTCTTACTACAAAAGCCCTTTTGCATGGAAGTGGGTTCTGCAAAAGTGGAGAATTTATGAAGAACAGTAAGCATTCACTCTCAAAATTTTAATATTAAAAAAACAGCTATCCAAAATATTATATTTTTTTTCTGAATTTCTTAATATCTAGATTACAATTTCCTTCTTTGAATGCACATGTTGCTGCAGTCAGAAAGGGCACAAACCTGTTTGCTGCTCTCTCCATCAAGAATAAATTCTAAATAATTTACTATTACACAAACAAAGCAAATGCCAAAAATATCTGAAGTTGCTAATGTAATGAAGTATTTAGCACGTGCTTTAGAAAAAGATAAATGCTTCAGAGTAGTTTTGGTATATTTACAAATGCTTCACTTCAACAAACAAGTTTTTGTTTCCCAGCCTGATCTCTCACCCTACCAGAGTAGATTATTCTCTTAAGATCTATGTGACCTAGCTTGATAGCAACATGACTGGAGAATCTGAGTGAGTAATAACATAAGAATGTTGGTGACAAGAGAAGGAGAAAAATAAAGTATCACCTTAGTGTAATGCAGGCAGAAAAAGTCAATGTTCTTCCCTCTATGAGTATTGCTTTTCATAAAAAAAATCCAACAAGTTTTCACACCCCTGTGTCCACTACAGTTCCCGGTTCTTCTTTCTCTCTCTGTCTTACCTGCAGTAAACTCTTACAGTACATAGGAAATGCTGCTGTTACACTGTGTTTCAGTCAAATAGTATAATTAGATCAATGCAGTTAGGCTTTTTTTCAGAAGGGGTTTTAAGATCTTTGTAATATTTAAATTCAATACAATCCCTGTGTAATGTTATAGGCCACACTTAGGTAGCATGCTAGCTTTCTGTATTTCTGAGATATCTAAGAGGAATCCAACAAGTTTTGCAGGGGGTCTGACGAGGGAGAGGATATGAGTGCTTTCTGATGCAACAGTCTGTAAAACCCATTAGAGAGCTTATGGGATTTTATAGGGGTAAGAGGAAGAATATGGTGAAGAATTTTTGAATTATAAGATACCAGAAAAATTCAGATAAACTTAAATACATTTGGACATTATTCTAGGAAGGACTCTGATTCAAGCATATCTTCAGAGAGAAGACTAGTTGAATCTCTGTATTTTTTCTACTGTACCTCTTCTTTGCGGTCATCATTTTGCTTCTGAAATTGCCAGTAGACTACAGCACGCTGAGATTTTGGACTGCACTCAAGAAAAGTGCTGCTATTCTCTACTCCATAGATAATCTTTTCCTCCAGGGTCTGACCACTTGGGTTATCTGTAAAGCAAGGAAGAAGAAAAAAAACAAATAAACAAACAAACAAAAAAATTAAAATTACTAAGAAAGAAAAATCTTAACTGCTAAGCAAATTTGTTTGTTTAGAAATTGGGTTCCCTTAAGGTGTTTAGAGTTAAAAACTTTAAAAGAAAAATTCCCTGATACCAGCATGATGTTTGGAAAATCCTGATCAATATCTTTATCTTTGTAAGGAACCATCCTTAGTAGATTTTTTAAATTTTATTTTTGTATTTTAAATCCTAACAGCTGCTAACATCTCAATATGTGAAGTTAATGAATTTCATTGTGAAATTTTGTGTAAACCTCATTATTATTCATCAAGGAAAACATCTAGGACACGACAAGAATTTTTAACAGTCAACTGTATGCAGTGAGAAAATTCCGGCTGTAGTTGCAGAATATCTGTAATGATGCCTCCTGGGCTCTATGACCATAATACTTTAAAGCAAAGTAATAAAACATGAGGCTATTTAAAGTAGTATAATGTGTTTAGATTATATGGCACTGCAGTTTGCTGAAGCTGTTAATGACCACGAATAATGTTTTTGAGGAAACAATCTTCAATTAATCGTTTCCTTTCATACTGATATAATTTATGGAAATGTAATGAGGTTAATAAACCAGACATTATGGGAGGGGAAAAAGAAGGTTAAATAAATTACTTCCTTTTGTAAGAACAATGTTTCAAGATATTTATCCACTTGCTGGAAATATCACATAGCTATAGGACTTATATGGTATTTGACTCTTCTCCAATACCGCAGAGGCTGTAAGGCATCATATTTCAGCTCTCCACCTTAGCTCTTTAAAATGCTGTTATGGACTTAAGTGGTAACAGTACAATAATCCTGGAGAATAGATGGGGAGGAAGGGGTTGCTAAGCTATTTAACACTGTGTTGATCTCATGGGGTTTCCTGTCTCTTTGCCATTATTTGTCTTTCTTTCCATTTTCAACTTTTGATCTTTAGCACTGGAAATCTTTAAGGAACTTCTTTTGATATATTTTAACAGGAAAATGATGCCTAATTAAAACGCTTTCAGAGAAATCCTTTGTCAATTTTTTTTTTGCATTCACTGTGCCTTTACCACGTCGGCCACGCTGTTTAGCAAACACAGGCTGTTTGCTACACGACTGCGCCAAAGGTAAAACTAAAACCGAGCTCCTGGCTTACACTGATACAGCAATCACATGTCTTTCCATAATGATTTGCAGCCCTAAGAGAGGATGGGAGAAAGGATGTGAGACAGAATAGGAACTGGTGCTTGCCCAGTTCTCAGTAAGGAAACATCAAATGGCCTATTAACACCAAGCAAATAGGGAGTGGGGTAGCTTGCTTTCCTCTGCTGGATTGTGAGCCTTTCCAGCAAGTAAGTGGGGTGCTATATAACTGACTAACTGAATAACTTTTATGACATCTCTCAGAAGCCACATGCCTATGAAAAATGTCAGTGCAGCTTTTGGGACATGGAGAGCAATGGAGGAATGAATTAGAAAGCAAAGGAACAAGAGAAGGCTGCTGGAGGAGAACGTAACCAAGGGTACCAGTGGAAATAGCTGAGATGAAGCAGGAGCGAATTTGTGTCAGTGAAACAGAGGAACTGAAAGTATGTGCAGAGATTAACTGAACAGAACTAGAAGCGATACAATAAAGACTAGAAATGAAAAGGCTGGCTGATAACTCATGGGTCCAGATTCAACATTGTGAATGGCTGTCTGAAGCCCTGACTCTTCTGTTTCAAGTTAGGTGGTCTCATTATGAACAGAATTCACACAGCTGAGCAGGCAGACAAAGATCCTCATATAATCAACAAGAAGTAGTTAAATATCTGAACTGGCATCCACAACAGATAGCACATTTAGGGATGCAGCATAAGGCAGTCAGTAGCAAATGTCCCCTTTTGTAGCCTGGGACATACATGCTACTAGTCCAGGGATGTGTTTCTGTGAAGTATAGTTTTACAGGCTTTCAGAATAAAGGACGTAAAAATGGGGATTTCACTCTAGGATGGAAACACAGGGATTTCATTCTAGTATGCATGCTCTATTTCAGTTCCTGTCTCCAAGGCTCCATGAACCTGAATCATGGTTGTATAATGCCTCAACTTCAACATAAGCAATCCAATATTTTGGGTGCTTGTATTGAAAATAGAGCTATCAAATGAAGTCAACCTCCCAAGCTTAAATGGATTTTGAGTCTTCTTATCCCACATCCTAAAAACTTGATTTAACCAGCAAATTACTAACTAGGTGGCTTGCAGCACCATTTGACTATATTTTCCTGAACGCAACGTAGTCCAAGTGTAATTATATAAAAGCAGAGCACATGTAACACTGGTCTCAATGGATCTAAGGAGACAGTCTTTTAGACCCTAAATATCAGTACAAAGGACAAAAATAAATACCTATTTGGCAAGGGCACATGACCAGCATACTTTTAAATACATAGAGAAGTTTCTGCTGGAGAATTTAGATACCTAAGATATCTTTATAATCACAGAATGTTTTGAGTTGGAAGGGACCTTTAAAGGCCATCTAGTCCAACTTGTATGAACTGATCAGGGCCATCAACAAGATCAAGTTGCTCAGAGCCCTGTCCAATCTAACCTCGAATGTTTCCAGGGATGAGGCATCTACCACCTCTCTGGGCAAGCTGTGCTAGTGTTTCACCACCCTCATTGCAAAACTATCTCCCTTATACCAAAATATCCCCTTTTTTTAGTTTAAAACTATCACCCCTTGTCCTGTTGCAACAGACCCTGCTAAAAAGATTGTGCCTATCTTTCTTATAGGCCCCCTTTAAGTATTAAAAGATCAGAGTAACTTCTTCACAGAGCCTTCTCTTCTCCAAGACAAACAACTACAACTCTGTGTTTCCTCAAAGGAGAGGCGTTTCATTCCTTTGATCATTTTTAGTTTCTAAGTAATATTAGTATGTAAGAAGCTAAACACAAGTTTTCATGGAATTTACCTTGAAGGTGAATGTTCTGACATAATTTCAAAATTCTGAGTATTTTCCTGAATCTGGTTCATGGCATTCTAGCATCTTAGGGATTACCATGGAAAGTGGCAGAAGCCCTCTTTAAATTTCCTTACAGGTCCAGAAAACATAGTGTGGTTGGCAGTCATGCAATGAGACAGGAGGGATTTAAGACATCCTTCAAATTCCATTTCCATGATTTAAGGGAGAAAAAGAAGGTCCAGAAATGTCTATAAAATCATATAATATTGAGCATGTGGAGTCCAAGAAAGGAAGCAGAAGTGACAGAATAATCACAGGATCAGAGTGCAGCTCTGGGACAGAGGGAGAAACTGAAGAGACTAAAAGGAAGAATGAAAGTCTGGAAAAATTGGGAGAGGAGCTGGCGGAACTGAAAATTTATAAAAGTCATTAAGCTGGTTATGAAATTCAACCCAAAATCCTTTCTGAGATCTGCAATTCCCCAAATGGACCCAACTGCAGTATCAATTTACTATCCTGATAAATATCCTTTAAATACATAACTTCTGACATAACCAAAGGTATTGAAGGCTAAGTATTTTACCAAGATTACTTTGCAGATGAATGAATGTCACTCTATAGTTAAATCCAGTGTGATTCTTTAAGCTTTCCCTGGGATAAATCTCATAAAAAAGGTGCCTTTTCATTTACAAATTCTTAAAAAAAAAAATCTTAAAAAAAAAAAAACTTGATTAATTTCTTGATAGTACTTACACATTTGCCCAAGACAGCAACTGAAAGAGCCACCTAAACCTTACTAAATGCATTGTTGCTTCAGACTGATATAAAATTAAGTTTCTGCAACATCTTTAAAAGTGAGATATACACTAAGAAATTTTTCTTTTTGCTTGTTTCTGTTGGTTCACGTGGTGAATCAAATGGCAGTTACTGCAAAGGAACACGTGAGCAAGTGAGCAATCATCTGATTGCTGGAGCTTATTTTTGGGTATAGACAAACCCAATTCTTCATCCCTGCCCAGGAAAGCACTACATAACCACAGAAAATCTCAGAGTAAGTTGACATAGGAAGTTCATAGGCCATGCAGCTGCCTTTACAATAAATGATCCTGTGTAAATGACAAGTGTAGGATAACTCTATAGATTTACAACTCAGAATTAATTTAGAGAAAATTTCACTTGAGAGCAATCTAAAACATTTATGAAGTATTTTGACAGCACATCCTTAAATCTAGGATCCAGAATTGCATCCCCCCCAGTTTTTGCAAGTTACCAATCCTTCTAATCAAACTGTCTTCATTTCACCATTAAGTAAAATTTGCAGTGATATCCGCCCTCTTACTTGCTCTGCTAATTTTGACAAAGCTGTATTGAAGTTCCTTGTGATTAGGTGTAGCATATAATAGCTTTTTCCTGACCTTGAGTTCTCGTGATTGTTGTCATGAAAAAAAACTGCACTAGATTACTCTCTTTCCTTTGGACAGAAGATATCTTTTAGCCAAATACGTTAACCAAACATGGCAAGATATAAAAAGCAAAGTGTTGTGAAATCCTTTTCTTGTCTATGAAGATAAAGAACAGACCTACAGTTGTATAAAGCACAGCTAGCAGGGGCAAGAGAACATTAAAAAAAAATGGACAGGTAGCAGCCCAGATCATAATTTTACTCATGGGTAAAACGTGTAGATAGTAAAATGGTAAAGCTAAGCCATCCTTCTGCTTCTGGTAATAAAACCCACATTTAGTGCCTGGTGAAATTTTCCTATGGGGGAACAGAAAATGCCATCTCAACCTAAATACATGGATGGTCTCATCTGCACTGTATAAGCATTAACAGATACCATGCAACTGGAAATCTGTGAGTTTTCTCTTACTCCACATTGACTAGTTCAAACCTAAACTAGTTGTGCATTCATGAGTTCTCAAAACTTGACAACTGCATATTGATCATAGTTTATTCATGCACTTCTCCAAATCCTTTACCCCTCTGAGTAGCTTGGCATGAGTCTAACAATCAAAAATAACAAGTAAAGCTTTAGCAATATTAGCTGTGTGTTTTAAACGATTAATAAGGAAGATATAGAAAACTACTGCTGAAATGCAATGGTGGTGATTAATAGCTGACACAAAAGTACAACTTGCTATTCTTGCCATTACAAGACTGAAATGACATGGGGATTTTGAGGTATCTCCATTTTCAGCCACCCCTTCTTTATTTATCCCAGAAATCTTTCCAGTGGTTTAACTGTTATTATAAATGTACCACAAAGATGAGTATCATTTTTTCCAGCAGAGGGAAGTATTTCCTAAGTGTTCTCTTCACCTACAGCAAAATGGACATTTTTCATTTTCTGAGCAAAGTTCTTCTGAAGAGTTTGGCAACAAATTAGTAACTGTGAGAAGTTTACCAGACAAACAAATCAAGAAGGGAAGGTCTGGTCAATAAACTGTGAAAATGAAACAATCAACAAAGCCCAAGCCCCCAAAATGTCAAAGAAAGCACATGGAACAGGCCTACTGCAAGGAACATCCTGATCTTAACAGCTGCTGGTGTGGCAATTACAACAAAGACCATTCCACATTTAGCCAGTGTAGTTAATTATGTGTTTGATTACCGTCCTATGCAAACTATATGAAGCAACATGCACATACCTGCTGTTCTGAAGGAGATATGACTATTTTCTGACATATGTCAAGTCTGATGATATGGTATTATCAGGTAAGCGAAGCAGAAAAAAATGACATGCTTAAAACTGTTAACTTGAAGAAAATAGTTTTCAGTGTCTGATCCAGGCCATTGTAAGCAATCTAAATTGGGATAATGATGTATTATATTCATCTTTCCCAGATGTTCAAGACAATTACACCAACAAACCATTCATGTGTTTTCACAGACATTTACAGACTGCATGTCTGTAAATTACATACAGATTAGACGTACTTCAGTCATACCCTTAACTCACCATGATGCTGCAGGTCTGAGCAGTGGGTAAGTGGGTCTCCATTTCGTATGTCTTGTCGTCTAGTACGTCTGAAAACATATTTGAAAACTGTTAGTGACCTTCTCAGTGGTCAGCATTCACATTTGCCATGACTAAAGAGGAACAAATTGACCGTATACATAATTACGTAGGTCACAAGTGCACCTAAACAACACTAGAAAGGAAATCATATTGGTACCACTGTATTCCTGCATCATTACGGTTTGTAGAATTAGCCTTTAGTTTTATGGGTAATGCCTTCAGAAAATGGTAAAAACATGTCTCATGTACACCGAGTCTAGAAGTTTGCTTTAACTGTGTTGACAATATTGATCACAGATAAATTCATTACTTGATTCATAGACACAGGGACTGCTAAAGTTTAAAACGCATACAGCACCATACATGCAACAAAATACACGAAGAAGCCACAGCTTTTCTTCAAGCACAGAAAATACTTCAAGTATCACACCATCTTTTAGTAGAATGAAATGTTAGGATGGATGGCTTTGAAAGAATTTCAAAGTGCTGTATTTTCTGCAGAACCTAAGCTAAATGCATAGATCATTTCAGCCACTACAGATCTCACCAAAACAGTTCTGCTAAAACCTTTTCCAAACTTGTTGCAAATGGCTTTGCCTTTAGAATAAACTGAATAAAACATTTGGATAGGAAGAATTTGAAATGTCATTTATTCCATTATTTGTAGCTTCAGTCTGGGTTCTGGCTTTTATTGCATGTCCATTTAACATAGTATAGTCTTCCCCCAGCTTGATTTTCACTGGCTTTTTTTTTTGAAAACATATTGATCTGTGCCAAAAATTGTTGTATTCCACAGAATAAAGCTTTTTAATACAGCTTTATTTTGCATTTGTTTTTCTCTCTTTGTCTGGTCCTATTTTTATTTAAATAGCTGTGTCACAAAATTCAACTAAACCAGAGAAAAGCCTTTCATATAAAAAAAAAGAACAAGGCAAACAAAGATGTGTTTCAAGTGTGAGCACTTTACTTGAGGAATCAGAGAAAGCCTGAGGGCTTGCAAAATTAGAGGAGAACAAAGAGGATTAGGCTGCTGAACAATGCTGTGATTTCAGATTATAGCATGCAGCAACGGATATGCAAAAAGTCAAGTAGCCTTGTAAAAGCACCGTTGGTCACTCCCTTGTGACAACAGCTCACATTTTTAAAAAGCCATTGTTCGGCAGTACAGAGGCCATCTCTCTTCTGTTCACTAGCCCCGTTTACAGACTCTGGCTAACAGTTCAGCATCAGCATATACCGAGTTCTCACAAAGGCACCATCAGCTGCACAGATGACTCTTCTGGGACGAAAGATTTTGACCATTTTTTATCCACTGCAATTTTTTTAAATGTTAAAAGTAAGATTAGTAATGTGAAGTATTGAAATAATGTGTATTTTTTATATCTTTCTGAATAAAAACTTCTTTCAAATTATCCTAGTGAATTAGAATGCTTTAATAAGAAGCAACCTTCTGTTGATTGATATATGATTCAAAAAAGTTCTAATTTCAGATATTCTCTTCATATTACTCATTACCAATGTATAAAAATACACCAAAACATAAGGAACCATAAATTTTTGTTACTCTTTCTTAAATTTTGAAATGCAGCATATTTATAGGATGCTATTTGTAGAAAAGAAGTCTTTGGAACGACTCATATTACTGTCAATAGAGTTTGATGAGATATTTAGTTAGAATCTCAGGAAAATGTCACACATATCCCCATTGTATCAACACAATGATTTATGAAATACAAACCAGAATACATCTGCATGGGGTAAAGTTAAGTGGTTGCACTACAGGAGCTCTGAACTGTCTATTCAGACTTGTAAAATACACACACACACACAAAAAAAAAAAAAAAAAAAAAAAGAGAAAAGTAAATTAAAATCATGGCTCATAAAAAGCTCCTTTTTAAAACAAAACAAAACAAAACAAAACAAAAAAAACCAAAACCCCAAACCAACTATTAGCAAAGCATCTGTGCAATTGCCTAAGGACTCAGCTCTCCCAATATTTCTGGAGCCTAACATTACAAGGATTCATTATTACGAAAATGTTGACATTAAAGCTGTTTCCAGCAATGCTGATTTTGTCATACACCCATTCAAAGCCAGCTTGAGGCAGTGGGTACAGCAGGTACCAGGTAGACAGAGGGTCCTCTCCCCCAGTAGCACAGACCTTTATTCTGTTGCTGCTACCAAGGGAAAAATAGGGACAAGAGGGAGGGACAATAGCTTTTTCTAAATGCATTGTCAGGATCCCAGCCTTCCAGGACTTACTTTTGCTTTCATAGTGACCTCAAGAAGAGTAAATGCTGCACCCCAAGATTTTCCTGTAGCTATTCAATCCATTTTGGCCCCAGCAACAAGTGGTCCCAGTCCCTTTACCCCTGATAGCGACAGTGAACTTGGTCTGCTGCTTAATAAATCACAGAGACAGGTAAGGAAAAGACAAATGAGCCCTATTTCTTCCATCATTGTAAGGAGATGATTGACAGGATGATGTACTACATAGGTCTTGAGATATTTTGAGATGGGCTGGATTAGGAATGTGTACCAGTGAATGCTAAGAAAGGACGAGGTTCAGGCAGAAATATTAGTAGGGAGGTAGCAGAAAAGTGATTCAGTGATTCCTGGCCTTACTGTCCCCTTTGACTCAGAGGCAGTGCTCAACCACACTGATTTCTAGCCCTTAAAACTTTCAGATCAAATCTATCTTTCAGACTCTCCTTGAAAACCTCACTGCTCCCTCTCCTCTCTTTCCTCCTTGTACAGACAAACTGATGTGCTCCAAACACAAATCTGAATTTAGCCCATACAGCTGAGAAAATCTGACCAGCTCTTCTTTTGAGATGGGTTTAGTTCCTCCTTTTTAATTCTTTTTGAAAGAATTTCGCAAAAAAGCTTGTCTCAGATTAACTTTGTTTCCTGGTGCAAAATAGAACCTGATGTTCCATAAGCAGCTTTTTTATTTGTCAGCAGTATTTGTTTAGGATACATTGTAATGCAAACCTTGAAATTCTAATCCCCTCCATCTGAAAAGTCTGTAACACAATTGCTACTTCCCACCCTTTACCACATTTCCTGCAACAACCAGTCCAAATCTGGAATTCAGAGTCCCTACATTCTCAACTATTTGCTACTAATTTTAGAATAAAGGCTCCTTATGCATATAAACCCCTGGACTTTGTGTTTCTTTAGAAGTGTGAGATGTTTGGCATGTTCCATTTAATGTAAGCAGAGATTTTTTTTTTATAATTTTAACCAGTTTATCATGGGAATCTCAACACTACACCAATATCTGTTTTTATTTGCAAGTGAGTAGCTATTCAGTTATTCCTAATTTTTAATTTAGCAGCTAACAGCTGTTCAGTAAGTATCTTATATACTTTAAGAGAAAGAATTTCAGAGATAAAGGTAGGCAAAGAAAATATTTTAACTCTTCAGACCAGTCAACTAGGACTTGCAAATTTTTTAATGAAAATTATATTTTTCACTTGCAGAGTCTGTTTTCCCTTAACTTTTGCACTGCAAAACATTTAGTGTCAGTACAGTGTGAATGTAAAATAGAGGTTGTCCTGATCTGGTAGCACTTAGATGCACATCAACACATATAGGTTATACTTTTGAATAATAACAATAATGCTATAGATCAGTAAAAAAGTAGCTTTCCTTTCATGCCCAAACACTTTGCAAATATTTTCTTTGAACTGGAATACATGTAAATGCAGGGTAATTTGCTAGGCAGATAGTGCTTTTATTTTAATATTAAGCCCCCTCCTCATGTTAGAGAAAAGCATTTTTTTTCTTCTGTTGTTTCTTACTGAATATAATGTTATGAATCCATTTCAGAGACAACTTTTTTCTGATTTTTTTTTTTTAATTTATGTTTACAACAGCATTTTAAGCCAACGCAAGAAGTAGCAGTGTTCACTTTAAATCAACCAGGACTTCGTATTCCTTGTAACTCCCACAGCTGTTTTCTTTGGAAGTGAAAGGGCTCCAGTTAAACATCCCATGAAAAATCTCTAAAGCCCTCTGGTCATATCGAGACCATCAGTTAAAACAAATAGCAAATCTGAAACTGTCCCTACCTCTTAGCAGTGGGGAAGTAACGTGAGCAAGATGAACCATCCCAGGCACAGTAAGGGTCTCTCGCAAGGCAACATTCAGCACATGCTTTTCCATAGACATCACAGCGGTGTAAAGGAAGCTGTGAAACTCCAGTGGCTGAGCCGATGTAGAGCTGTTGCTGTTACAGAAGTTAAGAAAAGAATTTTATAAAAACAGTGAATTACTAGTTTTTTTATAGGAAAGCATGAAAAAAGTTATAATATGTTGGGACTACTACAAACACAATTGAGGATCACTGAATGGGTTGCCCAGGGTGGTGGTTGAGGCCCCATCCCTGGAGGTCTTTAAGGCCAGGCTGGATGAGGCTCTGGGCAGCCTGGTCTAGTGGGAGGTGTCCCTGCTCATGGCAGAGGGGTTGGAACTGGGTGATCCTTGTGGTCCCTTCCAACCCTGACAGATTCTGATCTGTTTTGGCAGAGGACTTTGGAGCCCTGGTGGCTCGGTGGTTGGACTTGATGATCTTGGAGGTCCCTTCCAACCTAAATGATTCTATGATTCTATGATTCTATGTATACTACAGAAATGAGAATTGTCCTCAGGATAAAAAAAAATTCAAATAGGAAAAATGTTGATTTTTGTATGAAGCTGTAGGTGGCTTCTCTAAACAGTAAGAAAAATTAAAGTACTCTTCCATTTTTTCTTTTGTATTCAGATCCCCGCTCTGGGAAAACACTACAGTCAGTATACGACTTTGATTTGTGTATATGTGTGGGGAAACACAAACTAAATTATTTCATATTGATGCTAAGATAGTTCACCTTGGAAGTGTTGCCATACATACAGTCCTTTGAATGGCTGAAAATTCTGTTTTATACTCTTTTCTATAAGTTACATTCTCTAACTGAATATCTTTAATGAGGGAAGTTGGTTTACTTTATTTTGGATAAAAAACAGTGTTGGGTTGAAGATGCAGTTCAAATGCAGAAAGAAGCCATGAAGTAAATAAAAAACCTTTGCATATAAAATGAACTACAGCTTTGTATGGCATCACAACAGAATATCTTGTCTCTTTCAATTTCCTCTCTGATATCAAACTCACGGGGTCCATTAGGGAAGCTGGTCTCCAGAGGGACATAAGGAAACTGAACTACTGATCCCACGTGAAAGTCCAAACAGAGCTATGTCAGCTTAGCACTAATTCACCAAGCAAACAAGTACAAATGTAGTAAATAATACCAGTTCCCTCTGAGTTGCAAAGCCAGGGAAAAACAAAATAAATAGACAAACAAAAATTAAATGGAACGATCATTCTGTCCTGGAAGCACTGTCACTTTACTATCAAAAACTTAAACTTTGTCACTCAGCACTCATGGTGGAGCAATTAATACATTTCTTTCTAAGGTCCAACTCCAAGCAGTGCCACCAAGAAAATATAGATTTGTATTAATGTTTCTTTCTTAGAAAACATAAAGCTAGTGTGAAAAATAGGATTTGAAGAAATGTTATCAAAATTCTTCCTCTCCTTCATTGTGATATCCCAGAGGTAACATTTCCAGGGAATTCAGGTGTGGAAGGTGGCTGAGGTCACCTACCAAGTAGAAATGATGACCACTAAATACCAGGATACAGCAAAAACAAAATCACTCATAAAAGGTGTCAACTTCTTTCAGAGACAGCATCTTGGCAGGTTATTCAGATATATTAGTTCAAACAGAAACAACCCGTGTATTTATATAAACACCAGTATTTTCTTAGGGAAGACATGACAAGAAGAGCACCCAAAGGAAAATTCACTGGTAAATTGAAAATTAAGCCCCTTTTAAGCAGCTGTTTCAATCTGTTACAGTGCCATAGCTGGGCTGTAAACTCACGTTCTCTGGGCCAAAATCTTTGACCCCTCAGAGCTCTACACTAAAGCCTAAGTGTACATACCAGCCCCCAGTCAGTGATGTATCCTTGAGAAGCAGATGACAGGCAGCAGACATGATAAACTGATTCTCTCTAATTTAAGCCACTTAATCAAGTACCCAGCTTAGGGGCATGTCTGCAGTAAAAAGAGCAGCAATTCAAATCTTAGGTGACCTAACTATTTCTCAAGGGATGCCTTTTCTCTTTACTGATTATGGAGACAGCATAGGTCAAATTAGAGCTTCAGTTAAGTATCTTAAATGTCCAGATGGTATTGATCTGAGTCCTACATAATTGGCGCATTAATACCTATATAAGCATGTAGTAATGTGTGGTGAAACTAATATAAAAATCAACCCAGAGAATGCACATGGGAAAATAAAAAAGAATGGTGTAATTGTTTCCTATGTACCTCTGTAACCAATTTAATTTTACCTAAAGACCTACCCTGATTTCTAAAAAAATGTCTTTAGAATTAAAGAACGACCAGAAACACCTAAGAAAAAATAAAGTGAGGCCAAAATAGGGTTACTTAAAGAGTCTAGTCCTTTAGATAAATTCATGAAGTTCAGTCAGTGACCTATAGCGTGTGTTTCAGGTGCTGCACAGCCTGAAGGCTGCTGCTCTGTTTGCCACTCTTCTGATCATGATTGTCAACTCCAGCTGGTGATCATTACTCCGGACACTAATAGTATAGAAGTTCAGGCAGTATGAAATTCATAAAACAGTAACAGAATGATTTGCATCAATGGTCTAATCTTGCTTTGCCATACACAGCCAAACTGCCTTTTAGGCAGAGTCTCTCCCAAGAGGCTGTTGATTTAATAAATCAGCTGATTACCAGACAAACCAGAGGGTGGGAGGAAAAAAAAAAAAAAAAGTTGTCCATTAAAAATTCTTGCAGAAGTAAAAACCCCCAGATATCTGAGGAGACTAATGTTTTAAGCAGTCCAGTGATTTCTGTTTGCCCGATGATGCTGCCCAAAATGAAGTTTTTCTCTAGAAGTCAAATAGATAATGGAGTATTTTCCATTTGCAGTAAGATTAAAAAAAAAACCCAAACCCAAGATAAAGAACAACTTGGGCAGAATTTTAAAAGGAACTTTAGGAAGTATGAGGTTTAAATTCCATTTAATTTAATATCTTGAAAAGTAACTGATGTAGAATAGTTCAGGGGGCTGTTTAAGTGATATACATTTTCGGTCTTTTCTATATGCTTACTGTGGACAGAAACAGTGATGTCTGAGTAAAATTCAGTACTTTGTGAAAAATAGTATAGAAGTAGTCACTAAGGTCTTTCTGAAGGTCTCTGCCTTGCCTTTGATTGAAAGTCTTATGAAGGAGAAACAAATGCTCTTCACAGGAGTTCAGGGAAAGGAGGGGGCCTGTATCAGAGAAGGATCTCATCGTTTTTTTTCGCATCTTACCAGAAATCCACTGACTTTTTGAAACACAGGATCACAAACCTGATCCTAAAAAAAAAAAGATGAGAATTTGCTCCACAAAAAGTCACCTTTGATTGAAAGCCAGGCCTGACTTTTAGCCTGCTTCTGCATTTTTAAATCAAGGGAAAAATGATGGAGGCCCACCTGACAGGCTCAGGTCCAAGTGGTAGCCAGGGACTCCCAGCAAGCCTGGCTCCCACAGAATGGTGAACTTAGGCATCTGCAGGGTGTCGCCGTGGCTCTAGGATGCTGTCCTCCAGAGGCTTCTGTCTATGGCTAATCATGCAGAAGTTGGTTAGGTGATAAAGTTACACACGCCTAAGGCTCTGAACCCAATTAGGATGAATATATAACTTCAGTGAGAAAATGTAATTCCTGTGAGTTAAAGACATTAGAGTTTGAGGGGGGCTATATTAAAGCTTAGTTTTGCACATAAAGCCTAAGTTTTCTTGCTCAAAGCCACTCTCACTTGAGGCCAAATTCATACTCATAGAGAGAGGCATGGGAGCCTTTGAGTTGTATATAATTTAAAACTTAAGCTACCTTCTTCTAATGAAGCATTTGTAGATTTTGGTCTTTAAGATGAAGTGATTGCTTTAAAGTTATTCAATAGGATGTGCCGGTTTTGCTGTTTACATTTCATGCTCCTGCTTTCTACAATGCATACAAATATCATGCTGTTTATATTAAAAAAAACCGTTTATCAGAACATAATGTGTAAAGTGTTTGAGTTCTGAAAATACAGAATTTTTAAATCATAAATATAAACCAGAAACATGTTGCTGTATACTTGTTTGATACAGAGACACAGTGCCAAAAGCTTGTCATACTGTATCATAATTCTGTCATTTTTAGCCTGAGGATAGCTGATTTTTCATGAGCTTAACTCTGCCTGCATAACTTGTGTTTTATGCTCTTTTTTAGATTTAGACAAGTTTATCAGTATAAATTTGTTTTCAAAAGACTCAGGGAAAATAGTAATCACTTCTGGATCATTGAAGATTATTTGAAGAAGTTGTATGAAAATGTGTGGTCCGTTATCAAATATGATTTGCTGTTTTAAGGGAATAAACTTATAAAAACAATCCAAAACAGAGCACTTGCATATGATGTGAACATATATCCAGCTTGCAAGTTTGTTTTTAAATATCTCAGTATTCAATAGTACTATTTTTTGTCCTGTTGTTTTTGTCGTCTTAGGTAGTAAACTATGTTAGAATGTCCCCAAACAAAATGTTTTCTGTCAAGTACATTAATGTTTTGAGACAACTTTGTTCAATACAGTGAATCTGAGTTAATATGCAGCATTTTAAACATAGTATTGGGTTCTGTCACACTCAGCTTCTGTTTAATAATGCATAGAGTGAGGTAGATGAATTAACTGAATCTTATTTATAACACACACAATTCTTACTACACTCTGTCCCAGAAGTAATACCAAATCTCCTCTTTACTGACAAAGACATTAATGGAAAAATGAATGAATGTGAACAATTTGCTTGTATTTACTGAATTAGGCTGCAAATCAACACAAACATGAAAAAGGGCAAAAAAAAGATACTATGTTAAATTTGCCACTAACTTTTATGTCTCAGACTTCTTGAGTCTCTTGACTCCTGAGACAGGAAATGACAATGGCTGGGATCCATCGACATAATTCCAGGCAGAACTGGAAGATAGGCCCCTAATACCCACTTCATTCCCAGACTAGTCTCAATGTTTTTTGCACGACTACCTAATTTGTCAGCTGCAAGGAAGCCTAATAATAATTGGTCATATCTGCTCAGAAGTGCAAGAATCACCTTTACTGTGAATCAAACAAAACTTCATCTCTATCCATCAAGAAGTCCAGCTCATTTTAGTTATGGTCTGGTCTACAATGAAGGCTATAAAAAAAATCTTTCATTTAAGAAGCTAGGTATTAGTGGACTCAACAGGAAGTAGGAAATATAAATTCTGGAGTGTGGAACCCACATCCTAACCATATCCCTAAACCAGGCGGACATGTAAAATTTGGATTAATTCAAATCTATCCTCTTTTTTTTAAAGCTGAATGGTTGCACATCCAAGAATGGAATAGGTATTGGACAGAGAGACAGAAGGATATCTCATTTCCAGTCTTTGCTTCCATGATCTGCATTTTGTACTAGTCTATTCCTACAGAGATTAGAACTAGCCCCATTAAAGCAAGGGACCAAGTCTGGCCACTCCTTTTGACCAATTTCTCTATTATGAGAATATTCCATAATGAGGATTTTTTTTTTTTTTCCTAGAGAACCTCTAGGCTGCTGGTTAGTTTGATTCTAGTTTCCACCCTACCAGGAAGTAACACAAATAAGCCTTTTCCTTTCTCCTTTGCATGTCATATTTTCGCATGAAACTACTGATGTTTATGTAAAGGAATGGGATGCTGCTGCTGTAATTAATATGTTTCTACTGAGTGCCAAGTTACTGTCTCTAAAAGACAGAGACCAATAAATATTTAAAAGTGATTTAAAGTTTGTGCACATAATACCTGTTTTGTGGAGATCTTCATTGCTGAAATAACAGTGGGTTCCTAGGGAAAAAAGCCAGAGTGTTAAAATATAAAATAAGCTCTCTAAACATAAACATTCTGCTAGAAGATATTTGCCCAACCTAGAAACCCTGAAATTAAAGAAGACATTCTGTAGAAACAGTGCTTTTCGTCTTATGCAGTAGAATAGTTTATAGCTGTGAGTTAGCACGCTTTTATATATCTGGGTGCATCTTTGATTGTTGATTGTAGGTATATCATCACTTTTCATTATTATAACAGCTTCATTGTGATTACTTTGTTACTAGTTTCACATCTTGAAATCAATTTCTACACTTAATATTAAAATGACATTGAAAGAACCTCCTAAGTAATACGAAAATAATAATGTCTGTATCTAAATACATAGACACTACATACTAAAGGTGATAATGCCGAAATAAGCAACACATTTTAACCCTGTGAAGGTGGAAAATCCATTCCTGTGAAATTTTACTAATAAGAACAAGCCTTAATCCCAAGAATAATCATCTTGACCACACCATGCTATTCACATACAAAGAAGTTAGTCATATTTGCAGAACAGGGAGTTAAAACTAGCAAGAGGTTTTTTGAACCCTGGAATATCCATTATTTAATCACCCAAATGGGTCACCAGAAGAGTTACTGCTCTCCTAGCTAAGTCTACTCTCTGTTATACTTATCTGTAGCAAGCAGATGACCAAAAAAAAAAAAAAAATAAAAAAAAATAAAAAAAATCTACTTTCTGACATGGCAAACTGTAGGAAATTTTTAACAGAATAAGTATACTTAGTTCTGACTAAAAGACTGTTGCACATTTTAGGCTCAGCTACTTCAATGCATTTTAATTCTGAGATTAAAAAAAGTGGCATAATTAATTAATTAAAAGTGGCATAATTTGGTTATGAAGTGTACGAGTCAGTTCTGTATGCACTTTATTCCATCTAAAAATCTGCTATTGATCCTACACGCCATACTTTTGATTATGTAAATTAATAAATTCCTTAATAAGCTTCTACACTCATTTATCCTGGGAGAATTTGATATGAGTCAGCGGATGTTAAGCATATGGACTTGCCTTTACAAAAGGGTTAACAGACCTTATATTAGAAAGTATCAGTTAAGTGTAACATTTGAATGAACATTGAACTCATTAGTTTGTTTGCTCAGCTGTTCAGAGAAAGATTGCACAAATGGGGTTAAAAGAGGCATTTGTTATCAATGTAACAGATACAGAAGACTTTCTGTTTCGTGTAATTATAAATGAAAAGCATTATAATTGGGCCATTGCAGTTTAAGCATCAAAATGCATTCTTTATGATGTATGTAGACTCTTTAGTATTGCTAGGAAACTTACATTTGGTTAAGGTATATGTAAAATCTGTTGCAAATTCCCTATTTAAAGATTCATATCTTATGCATACAAATTCTGTTTATTCCACTGAACTATGTTAATGCCCTCCTTAAGGCTTAAATACATGCCAAAGGAGATAAATGAGCTTTCAAGTAAATCAGAACATGAAAATCCTTTTGTGTAATGAATAAAGACACATGTAAAGTAAAATACCAGATTTTAATTTGCCATTAACCACTCTACTTCTGTAAAGCCTTTCTGAAATAAAACTTCCACTCCATTTATTTTCTTTCTTTCTTTTTATATTTCTCAGATCTCCTTTAGCTTGGCACTTCTACTTGATTTAGGGAAGAGACTCATACATTATCAACAATTGCCAAATTACCCTGCATTAATGGAATGACTTTTGTGTGTATAAAAAAAGGAAAAAAAGCTGGGACCCACAAATTACTTGTCTCATTTTCTCCTCATAGTTTCTACTTTATTTTTCTGTTAGGAAAATATAAAAAGGAAGAAAGAAAAAAAAGCAACCCACATTTCTGGCCTCAAAACTACATGGATTGCAAAAACAGAGACTTTTTTTAGTGGTATCTTGTGCTCAAAGCAGTGTTTTCTGTGCAAGATTGATACCGGTAAATGCAAGATTGTCCATAAGAAAAAAAATAGAGATAATATTGAAAATAATAATAAAAAGATATACAAGCTCTGTTTAGATATATTGTGTCTGTTCAGAAACAAAAGATAAAGGGATGGCAACTGAGTATGATGAGGACGTGTTGGTCCTGAAGCAGGAACATGTGAGATGGGGCTCTCCAAGCACACCAGCATTATCTTCACTCTGTCAGACTAACCTCATGCTCTCAGCTAGCTACCAAATGCCCCAAAGCCTGGAGACTGTGAAATGGTGCAGTAAACCAGCACTGACAAAAAGTATAACGTGGGGAATGTAAAGATTCCTTGTTGTGTACAAAATACAAGACATCCCTGGTTTCTGTCCAAAAAGTGTTTGAAAGCTTTACTCAGCCTTGACTTGCCAGAGTGCCTATGGGATGCCTTAGTTTTTAAGTAACTTAGGAAAAATGGAAGACACTGATTTTCAAAAACAACTACCAAAGATTAGAAGCTGTTTATGATGTCCTGTGTCAAATCATGATAATGAGACCCTAAAGTCACCTTTGAAAATATAACTACTTTCTTTGTTTCCCAGATTGTTAGACATTCTATGATTCTATGATTCGAGTTTTGTGATCACTCTTTTCCCTAAAGTATCCTCCTAGTTACATTATGCTGATAGTCTGAATAGTGTTGGGTTGATGCATCTGTAATATTCATGTACTGCACATCTCTGTGGGAGAAAACAGACAGGCATTATTCCCAGACTTGCACAGATATATATTTATCTACAGCATGAAATAACTAAGATTCAGAGATACAATTTTTTTCTTCTTTAAACCACAAAACAAGAGCCCAGAATTCCATTTTTTTTATCATTAACCTCCGGCTAGCACTGGAAGTTTCAAGGTTTATTTTGACTAGTGTCTGGGTCTCTAAATGACGAGCTAATTAGAGGGTTATGCCTGGCTATTCCTTGGCTAGACTACAAGAAGTTTAGTTTGCAGCTGTCCATAGAGAAATCTACAACCTGACACTTGAAATTTAGCTGCACTTACCCGAAAGACCGTCATTTCTTCCAGCAAGACTTCCTCTAATTCATGCCAAGTCTCCTTAGGAATTGAAACCACTTTAAGAACCGTTCCAATATCTTGAAAAGGAAAAAAAAAAAAAAAAAAAAAAGAAAAGAAAAGAAAAGGAGTTTTCAGGTGCTTAAGATGCATATGTCAGTTTCAGAGCAGCCAGTTTCTTGTAGTGTGTGATTATTTCACATGAAAAGATTATTAAGCTACATATCTCTGAGCACTTGCTGTTCAAAGTACAAACTGCTATTTAAAATAACCTTGAAAACCAATGAATTTCAGTAGGATGTTCCATTGAAGTCTTTCAATTATCAAAATGCAACAAAGATGATAAATGCCACTATAGATATTAAAGAATGAAAAGAACTGAAATAGTATTTAAGTGACAGTATAAAATGACAGATGTTTCAGTCATGTCATTGAGGAAGGAACTGCACTAAATTTACCCAGGCATGTTTTATTGGCCATTTTAAATATGAAGTTTGTCACTCTTAAAATACGTGTGAAGATTCTGTCAGAAAGCTCAGTATGGAAATAAAAACATCTGGAGAAATGTTGCTAGATGAAGCTGTTAGATCTCTTAAGTACATGTGATCTTCCCCATGTCAAACAAAGTACCTAAGACGTATAAGCCCCTTAAGGCATCTATATTTCTCTGTGTGTTCGATACTGGATTTTGCTGAAGGGTAAAAAGCAATACAACTTGTGTCATCTGTTTAGAAATAGGTGTGTGCCAGCACTTTAATACCATATCCATTCACATTCTTGGAGTTTTGCAATTGGCTTTAACACAAAAAAAAGTCAACACTTGAAAGTCCAGAGCTACAGCCTTTGGTTTTGTGAATATCGTTGGGACATGAGACCACCTCTGTTAAACAGCTTATGCATCTTCTATTTATTTGTTTGTATCCACAAATCGAATTTTCAGGGAACAACAACAACAAAAAAGAATCATTTCCAGGTTGATGCATATCACTGCAGACTCTCTGAAATGCAAAAACTCTATATGTGTCTTTTCTTTTAAACCAGCCAAACGTAGTGCCATGTAAATATATTATAGGAATAACAAGTATGTCCCTGAGGAATTTTCATGTTGAACATCCGGTAACAGTAATATTTTAGGAAAATACAGGGTATTTTAAATTGATAAAATTCTCAAAGTAACAGAACTAAGGTCAACATTCTCAAAACAACAATATTTTTAACACTTGATTACACAAAATCAAACCATATTTTGCATTTATATCTTTGTGTGTGTTAGTTACTTCTGATTAAAAAGATGACAACTCACCACTTCTGTATTGAAAAGACATATAAGTTTGAAACTAATAGATTACACAGGTTGAAAAAGTTTTTATAAGGTGACTAACTCGAAAGCTGTTGATTTCATGGGAAAATTGAGGTATTTCAAATTCTTTGCATGAATTTGGATTAAAATATTCTAGAAATCCTAGTATATCTTGTAGAACTGAGCTTTACATTTTTCCAGCTGCTCCCCCTTAAGCTGATGTTGGTTTCTTTCTAAGTACACATTTTTTTAAAAACAGAATTTTTTTTTTTCCAATATATATATATATCACTGTTTTCTTTAATTAGTGACATATTTATGGATTCTTTTTTGAAACCAGTTATTTCTTAAAACAACAACAAAGCAAAGCTTTCTTTTTATTTAGGCAGCTACATGTACAAACTAAGCTAGTAAAATACACAAGATAAGTTATTCTGGAAGTGGTTTTCATTATGGTTACTGCTGCTAATTGAATATATTTAATTCAAAAAATATTGAGAACAATGCAGAACAAATGTGAACTTTAGAACAAGAAGAAAACAACCCTGCATTTCTACAACAGAGTAACTCAGAACAACAGATTATTTAAAGTTAGTTATATTTGTAATTTAATGGATGAGTTAATTTCCTTAATTATACCGATAATTGATAACTGTGGTTCTGAGGAAAACACATTATACAGGTAAAAAAAGAGAACTCTGACCTAATAAATAAAACAGTGTAGTAATGTACTATGACTGTATTCTGTGTTGGACTATCTCCTCAGCCACAATCCATCAAATGCCATATTCTAGAAATAAAGGGGGATTTTTGATAAAACAGCACAAGGGAAACTGTGGAGCCTGAGTGGGCTCTGAGCAGACATGAGTTCCCCGCATAATGTTGTTTTGAAAAAAAGTCTGACTTTTAAGTGGATCTTGCAACAATTACAGTCGCCTAATGCTGGAGAAAGCCTCTGAGGTCAAAGATACACTGTGTTAATCACTACAGCAACTCTGGTCAGGCCACAGGTACCAAAGTGGGGTGTTATCTGAGTGCTCAATCAAGTTTTACAGAGTAGTATTTCAAACAATTTCACACAAACGGAATCAGGCTTCTCCTTTAGGATCAATAAGCTCTGCTCAGTAAGATAAGATTACTGTTATTAATTTGCTTTACTGACAGATGTACCTTGACTGTGCCAAATAATCCCAAACATCAGACACTCAGGATATGCATTAAGTGCATATCTTAAATCCTGTTTTTTTCTGATAGGATTTCAACATGTCGATATGATATTATTTCCATTGTGAAACACACTGGTACAATCACAGTGGGAAAGAAACTGCTCAGCTAAAGATTTCACCCACAGGAAAGGAAAATGTGACCACACTGGGTGCCTATTAATTATGTTGTCTTCAATTATCATCAGTTATTCAATGAAAAGGAAAAAAAAAATTCTTCAACAGACTGAACTTCAGCAGCATGTGGGAATAATGTAGAATGCTGCAACAGCAATGGGAAAATACAGAGAAATGTATCTAATCTGATGGGACAGGCATGCACAGAAAAATCCACTCATACACCAGAGAGCTTAAATCTGGCTTTTTCATAGGTTCAGATCATCAAGTGGGAAACTGGACTGTGACTAGAGGCCCTAATCTACTCCCCAAGCTGTTCTTTACTTGGGGAATAGGCAATACATGCTGATTCTGTATCTGGTTCTGGTGACTTTGATCAGCCGGCTCAGTGTAGCTTTCTGGAAGCAGGCAGCCAGGGCCTCAGTTCTGCCCCTTCTCCTCTTCCCCTGCATGGAAGATGCCCTGTCCTCATTCTGAAAACCACAGTAAGGATAGTGAGCATGGGGTGTCTTTTGTGCCCTAGCTCCAAGCATGCCCTGTTTTGTCCCATGAGGGTATAACCTTCTGCTGGAAAAAGAACAGCTTCTATGGGCAAAAGTAATATTTCAAGAAATAATAACACTCTGCACTTACAATGCTGGGGTTTTGGTGCAGAAATCTCTTCTGGCAAGTGCAAGTAATAATCTTTCAATACTTTTCTTACAGTTCTTGGGCACGACTATCAGCAAGGTTGGACTGGATCCAGAGCACTTACCACGCACCTGAATATTAGTGGTTTAGGGAATTAAGTGAGTGTCTAAATTCCAACTCAAAGGCAAGAGCTAGATACCACTGAGGCTCTTACAGAGGGACACTTTGCTTGACTAATTTAGATATGAACCACTATACATAAAGGTAACTATCCAAAAGCTATAGCTCAGGTTTATGCACATTTTCCTGTACTGTCTGAAAAATGACAGGAGCTTCTGCATAACTATTCATCTTACTCTAATAAGTCTCGAGGAAAGTACAATGTATCTCTCTCTGGAAGTACTTATCTCTTTCTGTTGCAAAAGCCGAGGTGTCTTTCTTAAAATGAATGCCAAACTGTGGTGAGGTAAATGCCACCTCTTGTGCTTAAGATGTATATATAAATGACCTCCTTATGTTTGTTCAGCATCATACCCTGGGTGCTGAAGGGCTTGTTCCCTCACATTGAAGCCAAGGGGAGTATTGCCATTATTTTTTTTATTTTTTTTGAGCTGAATCAGGTCATAGAAGACTTGTTGAAAAGCACAAAACTCTGCCAATTGTGGATGGCATTGAAGTCTCTAATGTGTGACAGAAAATAGGTGTTGCATAAAATTGTATGAAACTACTTTTCAAAGTTTTATGCAAGAACATATTGTAGCATTGGTACTCTAATAACTCAGTTCACAGCTTTAAAGAGCTGGAATGCTTTCTGCAGAGCTGCATTTCCTGCAGTAAATGTTCTGAATTGCTATGCATGCACTGTGTTTGGTATACAAAGCTTCACCAGCTCTCAGTTTACTCATAATACATTTCAGGCACCACCATGAAAGAGACCTTGAGATTTATTGCTTTGGAAATCTGACCCCAGGTCTAGTGCACCAGAACTGTACCCAAAGCAAGTCAGAAATTGGACTGTTATAAGACAGACACTCAGACAGGTATTTTTTTTACTACAGCTGAAAAGAAACAGTGAGGTTTTGGTTTGACTTGTTTTGACTTCATGATGCCAATGTCTAATTACTAGCAATTATGTTCAATAGAAGCTTAAAATACTTTTATTCAACATAACTGAAACATCAGCCAACTGATAGAAAATCTTCAAAGGAGTAGATCCACCAACTGCTAGTCAGCATAGTTCTGAAGCCCTGAATGTAGAGAATGGCAGATCAGTTAACTTCTGGCCACTCTTATTTCTCATCATCATCTCTCTAGAAAAAAATGTATTTTCTGAGTGCATATTTCCACTTTTATAAAATACTCAAGCTATATGGCTCTGCAAATGCTTTGGAAAGGATATCACATTCCTATTTGAATACCAGCTCTTCTGAAAATGTTTTGCATGTGTCATATATCTTCATTTTAAGTAAAATGATGCACTTTTCTAGATAAAGAGCTGGGCATCTTAAGGCAATACTTTAAAGGCACACAAGACATTTTCCATACCTGGATACTTGCCTCATTTATGTTAATATGTCTTATGCCAAACTTCAAAATAGGTACCTCAAAACCTGCATTTTAATACTAAATTATAATTAAGAAGGCAAGATATTTCTAATAAAATTCCCTAATAACAGTAGTTGAAAAGACAGTGGTTTGATCTTAATCCAGTTGGCAATGCTCCTGAAGAATTAAGCTACGCATGCCATGGCCTGAACCTCTCACAGTGAATGTAGGTAACAAATACCTCCCCACACATGCAGCTTTGAGTCTTGCCCCAAGTTTTCACAGACAAACATTGGAACATAAACCCGTGTTCTGTCTTTCAGAACGTGAGATTTTATCTGATCTACATCTCCGTAATGCCTGAAGGAGCATACAGTGTAGAGTCAAAACTTCTCACCTGTGCCAATGAACATCACATCATATTGGCCATCTTCTGCATCTACTCGATCTACTACTATCTGTGTGAACTGATAATCCACATCCGTTTTGATCATAATTGGACGATTATTGATGGGGAATACTGGGTTGTACATGGCTGGATGACTTCTTGCAAATGTTATAACTTCATCGGGAAGGTCCTTGGTGGAGTCAAAGCCTCCAAATGTTTTACTGGGACACTGGAAATAAAAAAGAAAATGTTTTACATTTCATTACCAATAATTACAAACATATTAGAAATCCATTTCATTACAATCATCCCAACTATTCAAACATGACAAGAGATCTAAGTGTTTCATGACAGACAGCGACAGTTAATTGTGCTACTAAAAGTCTCTGACTTTTTTTCTTCTTTATTCAGTTTGGATTTAAAACAATATGGTTAACAGAATGTAAATGATCCTCATACATAATTTTTCTTACTACTATGCAAAAGCTGCAAAAGTTACTACAGTGAAAAAGGTTTTTTAGTAATTTACAGATTATTATTAAACTTTAATTGGCAGAAAGAAGAAAACTTGAATTATCTAAAATCATTCAAAATGAGACAAGCAATTTCAGTATTTAGTTAGGAATACAACAGAAAATTTATTAAATATGTCACCACCTTAGTTTGAAAGTATTGTCTTCAGAAGTTGACGGGAAATGAATTCCTCTCCTAGGAAACAAACCTTACATGCTGAGACAACTCCCTGCTCTACTGACTTTTCAAACTCCTGCTTGTCTCAACAAGCCTGTGTCATCCATGTAGTCCCAATAACATGGACCCTGTTACACTAAATCAAATCGAATGAGTCATGTCCTAAGTGTATCTCTTTTCACTGATTCTAAAGAAATCCTCTTCTGAGCATTGCTTCTCATACTGTCCCTGTGAACAGTTAGGTGAAACAGCTCTTGCCAAAGAACTGAAATAACTCCTCACTGTTGTGTTCTGTGCAGTAGTGGAAAACTTGGGGTTCACCTGGTATTAAGTTCATCCCCATGAGGTAATACAGCAAAGAGTCCCTTTGCCCCCTTATATATCAGTGGGTGGGCCAGATAGTTCTGCCTTTAACCTTTGAAAAGCAGAGAATTAGCTGCTCACATTCTCTCAATGTGAGGAAAATTTAGAGACGGAGGAGAGGTAAGACCATGTATTTGGTATTCACAAAATTATTCCTCCACTTTCAATTACCACGCATCCCCATGAGGAGACTTGAGGACTCTGGTTATTCACCACTGCTTGCCCTCATCTCTTCTGTAGAATTGGTAAATATGTTATGAACAATTAAAGATTACTTTAAAATAAAGATTAATAGTATGTGTTAGTAATGTGTAATGGATAAAGACAATGAACCACATTGGCATTAAATCACTGGTCCAGAGACACAGCAAAGTTGGTGTCTCCCACTCCTAATATCTTCAGGTTCCTATTTAAGACATAGAACACTCTGAAAGCCAGTTGACAATAACTATATTGTCATTTGAACCTGAAATATAACCAGCTGGTGTTAAAACAACCTAGATAATTTGCCCTTTATATCCACGTATGGAATATCTTCCAATTAAATTAAAAGCCTAGAGGACAACATCTTATTAACCAAGATTCTGGACCATGCAGGATGCTCAGCAGAAGAAATCAATTGTCTTTGCTATCACCTTGATTCAAATTATTAATAATTCATCAGAAATTAAATTAGAAAATCAATGTTGTCTAAAGGAGTAGCTGATCTATTCAGCAAAGGGACACTTCCAGCATGGACATATAAAGTGTAAATTGTCCCTTTTTGGCATAGTTGTTAGTAAGCAAATTCCCACATTCTATTACATTACACGGTATGGAAAGGAGGAAGGGAGGGAGCAGGAAAAAGAAAGCAAGTTAGTTATCTCCTTTATTGTCTCGACATTTTTCATCCTTTTTATTATATATTCTTTCTCTCTTGTACAGAAGTGTTATCAAGAGAAAATCAGATAGGCTTTTTGCAATTGTTGGCTGAACCACTGTCTGTCTCAAAAATCATGTTTAAAATTCTGCACTTCAATTTTAAATTTGCTTTGCATCTCAATTAATATTCTAACTACAGTTCAATACTAATTACTCAGATTAATTAGATTATATATGTAAAGTTTTATAATCACTACATAAGAACTAGATATTGTTAATTGCAGCTGGGCAAACACTGAAAAAAACAGTAAATGAATATTCATTTTAATTTTAAATAAATGAATTTCAGCTGTGTTTCAATTGCTTGAATATTTATTTTCTGGCTCATTTTCTAACATAGGATTTTAGTTGCAGCTATGTTGACCAAGATACATTCTATGCAGAAAAGCCATCAAACTAGAATTAGTGTCATAATTCTGCGTGCTTAAATGAGACTCCCCATTCTGAGAGCCAGATTACTCTTTGGATCCTCTGCTTTTCTGAGCATAAAAAGAATGACAGTAACTTTGTGTCTTTACATTTAACACTTAGATTGCATTACCTGAACTAGGCTGTGGCTCACATTCATCCCACCCCACTTCAGGAAACTGACTGAGATGAAATCAAACTTTCATTGTTATAACTCCCTCCCTTTGAAATGGAGTGAAGTAGGCACCATCAGCAGTTGAGATTTAACCCATCCATAGTCCAAACTGCTTGCAGAGGAATCCCAACTCACATAAAGTCAAAGCTGAAAGGCAAGGCAAGGCAAGGCAAAGATGTCCTGAGGAGCAAAGGCCTGTCATGTTTACTTGTGTTATGGTTACAAATCCAGGCTGCACCACAAAGACATTATCCTTGATGTTAATGACAGGGCTGCTTTTCATATTAGCGGGTCTAGGTCAAACTAATTGGCAAAGCACTTCATCAGAATTCATGTTTCTATACTTCATCAATCCCACTGATAGCAAGGAAGTAGAAAGTTTACAGGTACCAAAAGATAGGCATGAATACAAATATCCTGAAAAAGTTTGGAGGAATGAGCTTAATCTTGGATTCAGGCAGAGTCCAAGAACTCTTGCATTTAACATCTACTTCCAATTGCTGGTCCCCAGTAAACTATGTCAGGGGGTTTGATCACTCACAAGGAGGTAACTAGGCTATACCTTAACTGGACTATAAGAATAAATAAGGATATATTTTACTTTGTTTCATAAAGAAACTTCAAAAACCTTTCTTCTCTATTCTCAACTGGTCTTCAAAGCCATAGCAAATGCACCTAGTTTTATCACTTTCAAAATGAAAAGCTTCTTTTCAGCCAGAAATGTCTCTCTTTTTAAAATTCAGTTTTAACTTACTAATAGATCAAAATTATTTTAGCAAATGTGACGGAAAAAAAAAAAAAAAGTATTTTTCAAAGTGGTAGACACCAGGATTAGAGTCAATGGCCATAAGCTAGGAGAAACTGATGGCCTCAGCCACTCTTTAATGGACATAATTTACAGTGCATGGCCTCTTGCCCCACGTGGTATTACTCCAGGGCTACATAGAATTCTATAATTTGGGATCACATTGGCCCTCAGGCAAGAAAAATGTTTACAATGACAACTAAACGTCTTAGCACTTTGTGAATCTTAGTATATTATAGTGAAATTGTAAGAATTAAAATCCATTCTGAGAAAGTAGCTAAAAAAAAAAAAAAAAAGACAACAATTTAATTGTATTTCCCTACTTTGGCAAAATATCTGGTGGCTTAGGTCACTTAGCCACTCAAAGGCTAGATTAGAGTCCCTACTTTTCTGCTTGTTCTTGAGAATCTGATCAAGTTATTCTTCTCCCATATGGATTTCAGTTCAAGACCCTCAGACAAATCTAGGAATAACCCACAGGCTCAGAGGAAGGCAGAGCTGTGTTTCCAGTCATTAGGGCAAATGAGTTGTGCATTCAGAATATCAACAGAGATGCATCTGATCTTTGATGGGGAATGAATGCAACAGAAGCCACTGTGCAACAGTCAGTTCTTATCTCGGTCTAATTTTGTGACAAAAACATGTAACATTCTTCTTTGTCTGTAGTTTTACATAATATCTATTACTTGGTTTTGTTTAGAAAGGTTAATCAATACTGGAATCAAAGAGGAATACAGATATACAGAATAAAGAACAATAACTTATTAAGACCGTCAGACTGAAAAGAAGATAGCATTAGCTATACAAGAAATACCCAAAATACCGACTTATTCACATTTTCCACACAGAAGTTAAAGAATACACTTTCAACAAAAACCAAAACAAAGCAAAATAAAACACAACACTGACATATCAGCATTAACTACAGCAATTAAAAAAAAAAGGTACAGCATCAAATGAGAAATGAAACCTCTACTATGCTGCAGAGCTTGTATTTTAATTCTGAAAAAAATTAGGAATCCCTTTAGCAGTTGTAGTGAGGGAGTGAGGAATGCTGAGGAATCTGGCTGTCAGGGAGCCACTGTTTTCTTTTACTTAGGAAGTAATTTTCATTAGACTAAGCATATATTGTGTCTAACTGTTGGAGCTCAGTTGAAAGATCAGGTTTGAAAGAAAAATTTTAAAATATACCAGACAAAAGTAGAAAACATGATGATTTAAAAAAAAATAATTAAAGTTAATTGTTTTATTTTTTGCTTTATATTTAAGATATTTTCTATTTATTTTTAAAAATTTTATTTATATTTAAGGACTTTTAAAGGAATATTACACACAGGTGTATTATTTACATCTGCATGTTTATATATATACGCATGTGTGCACATACATTTACTCTTCAGCAATGGTATTTCAGAACTTAAATGAGCCTAGCTGATTTATAATAGCTAAGGATCTACCCCAGTGTTTACAGTTAATACTTTTATCATAATGTCCTATCTTCTTAGACTATTGATAATTTCAGAAGCAGTTAAGTATCTCTACAACGTAATGTAATCAGTTGGGAGTTGTAAATACAGACATTTTATACACACTGATATTTTAGTCATTTATAAAGAGAAACAGGTAGAAGCACAGATTTTTAAAAATGCCAGTGGAAATTAGAATTTATCACAGTCACTCTATTTTCCATTGGAGAAGCATCTGTATTACTGTACTAGATATAATGTCAAGAACAACTGAAAGCTTCTTAACAGCCAGGCAGATGTTCTGTTTTCTGTTCATTCTCACTAAGAATGGCTCCGCCAATATTTGGAACAAAGACAAATTCCAAGGAAAGGATAATGCAGAATAATTTATTAAGCATTTGACTTTCAGTAAAGTTCTTCAGCCATTGCCCAAACTTCTGTCGAATTTGTTAATGTTAATAAGCCAAAACTAAAATCCAAATGAAGTTGCTATTGCAGTTTCATACTTTAAAAGAAAATCAGCACATTTTGGATCCGAAGGCATTGTTAGCTTTCCCTTCTGCCACACTATCCATTTCATTATCTTTTTCAGTTTTGTTCCTGGATCTCTTAATTTGTTTCCTGGATCATGTAAAGCATGGAAATATTTTCCATAGTTTTCCCTTTTTAGATTACTGTGTTTCATAGGGTACTCACAGTTCCTGGCCGTGGATATGGCACTCGTCCTTGGTAGGGAACCCACTGGTAGTTTGGGCCATCTCGGTGGGCGTAGGGACCAAGAAATACCCTCCTCACGTCAGTCATGCTGTACATGCACACTGCTGAGCCCTTGAAGATGTTACTAAAGATGAGGAGAGAAGAAATCAGATCAGGTTCTTTAAATTATCAGTTAGTTTAATTGAGTGGAAGAGCTATGGGAATAGCAGCTTGCTGCTTTCTAATTTATTGCATGTGCTGGTTATCAAAACTCTGACATGCTCTCCGAGCAATCCTAACTCACCTCCTGAGACAGTTCAGCATAAGTGATATGATCTCTCAGACATTTTACTAAGCAGATGGCTGCTATTCCTCTATTTAAAACATATTGTCCCCTGAAGGCCAAAGCCCCAATCTGAGTAAATTTCAACAGGGCTGTCTCTGGAGGACTATTCAGTTCTTTCCTACACTTTGCTTTTTTCTATTTTTTTTAGCGGTCTCTTCCGCCATTTGGGCAGCACACACACAGACTTCAGTGTTGTTTCTTACCTTGAGATTCCTTACAGAAGACAGTAAGGACTTGTAAATCTCCCTCTTCTATGCCTGGTTATCAATAGAAACATTCTTTCTGTTTAGAAACTAAAGCTTTTGTCCTTCACAGATAAATGTGGCAATGCATCCAGTACTGCAAATATTCCTCAGGCCAAAGCTACAAGTATAATTTTGTTCTTAGTGAAAGAACAATGAAATCAAAACATTCAAGTCACAGTTATATGTGATTCAACAGCAGAGCTTTTGAAAGGTCATTAAACTTTCCAGATTTCAGGAATTTTTTTTTTTACTAACATCTCCTTTAGTAGTCAGTTTCTCACACTGCAGATTTTCTATTCTACCTTGTCCCAAAACAAGCATATTTATGCTTGTGTTATTTTTCCAGGTCTATACAGAAAGGGCTACAAGTTCTTATCCCCACTATAAAAAGCCAATTCAAAGGGACGAACAGCCTGAGAAACAGATAGTCTTTGTGATTACTATCTTCATAGCGATGATGTACATTGCTCATAAGAAGAGAAACCTAATTCATTACTTCTTACTGATACTGACTTCTCAGTTCAAAGGTTAAGAAAATTTTGTGTTTCTTAAAAACATTTGTAACAGACACCTCTTTAAAAAAAGCAGCCACCCAAGTTTCCATGCAAGTAAAACGATACTTTCTATACCTGGAAGTTGTAAACACTCCATAGACTATTGGATTTTTAGGGTCTTTTGAGTTCATTAGGAACACATCCTCTGTAACAATAACAAAAGACAGAAAACTAAGTTAAATACATGTGGATAATACCTAAAAACATTTCAGTATTCAAAGCCATTTCTGCCACTTACGTAGTTCATCAAAGTGTGTGTCAATGCCACTGGGTCCTGGCACAGAACAAATCAGACGTGCTTTGAGGAAAGTTGTCCATTTGTTAACAAGGCTCCTGTGTCCACCAAAGTCATTCTAATAACAAAAGTATTTAGCATGAATATCTAGTAACAATCATTGTTTGAAGTATCAACAGAGTACAGAGAAAATACAGTAAATAAACCACAAGATACTACTTAGAGAAAACAAAGAATTTGCTTTCCACATATGAAAGCATTATGTTGTCAAGGACACCAAGTTGTTTTTATTTTACATTGTATTGCAACATATTTCATAGTAGCATATCATTTAAAAAAACAAAACCAAAAAACTCCAAACCTCTTTATATACTATAATACATCTGTAACACTGCAGAATGACTGACAGGCATAATGTTTTTCTCCAGAGCTCCCAAACTGCCATGTCCTCGTAAAGCTGAAGGGGTGTATTATTCTTGACTGGGTAGCAACAAAGTAGAAATGAAAGTTCCAAGCGAACATAGATAAAAATGCCAGAACAGTGGGATCCATTGTATAGCTGCAAAATTTATGAATAAAGTACACAAACCCTCCATATTTATGGGGTAATTTGTTTTCAGACAACTGCCTCTGGATTTGAGGAGATAAACCCAAATTGTTCTTATGGATTAACAAGAAAATTTACTCTAAACATCATAGTTGCCAAAGCGACAACATTTATTAACATAATTTCATTTGGAGGAATCTTTTTAGAAGTCTGTCAGAAAAATATTTTGACACTTGTCAGTGTGGATGTATGATTCAGTCTGCAGACATTAAGGGTCTTCTAAATGGTTGCCCATTTTTACAGCTAAGCTTAAACAACTGGTTTGTTAAATCTTTCTCTGCCTCTGCTTTAAAGACTTTCACTAATGTGGGAATGGAAAGGCATTAACATTCCTTTAAAAAGTAAATTCTTCAAATTCTTTTCACCTACCTGGAAGTATCACATTTCCTGTAAAAGATTCGCTCTTTTGCAGACACATTCTGAACTTCAGAAGATGCCTGTGACTTTTTAAACAAAATATTGTAGCTTGTGAAGCTTCCCTCAACAGAGAAGAACTGAATAGTACACACTGGGTATGGTATCCCCTAACTATTTTTCTCTTAGGATGATCTCTGCTTTAGTACAATGACAGTGTTAATACTGAATAGCTTACAGACAAGAAAATGCAGTTTCTAAAACCACACACAAAGAGTCTTGCAGGTGTATTCAACCTCACATGAAGAAGTCATCATTTTACCTTGCAGATCTGCCCTATTCTGGCATGAGTGGCTTTTCCAGTGTGCTCTCCATCAATCGCATTTTCACGGAAGAAGAAATAGATTTTGTCATCTTCTGGATTGTCACTCTCTGGTATCAGGTGAGCACCAACAAATCTAGGATCTGAGAAAACAATGCCAGTGTGCATGTTATTGATGGATTGAATTGCCTTAATTGAATCACTTCTCTTCCTTATATAAATGAATTGTGATTTTGTTTCCCCAACATCAATCTTTTCACCAAATGGCAAATATAACTGTTAAGTACATCATCATCCACTAGAAAGTGACAGGTATTTACATTTCTCTTTAGTACATAGAGGTGTTTGCTACAGATATTTCATGAACGGATCTTAACTTCATTATTGGAGCAATTAAATATTCATAAAATCTTTTTGCAAGTGGCTGTATACATAACAGCATGGCATCCTAATCCATGTATTTATTGCTGATATTTTTCTTCTTCCTTTGGATATTTTCACTTTGGTCAATAAACTTTCTGTATTTGTCACACATAAAATGAGAAAATTATTGAGACAAATGTAATATTCCTAACTTTAGCAATAATGAAGAATATATAAAAACACTATTTTACTTTAAAAAAAAAATTAATGCATTACTGTACAGAAAAAAAAAAAGTTAAAAATACAGTTTCTATTGATATTGTCTAATTTCATGCTATCATACCCCAAACCCCAATATTTTTCTCATTTTCAGGAGAGAAATGCATTTGTGAATTTCTATTCAAATTGTTGAGATACTTGTCATTTTTTTCAAAAGCCTTTTCTTTTTCATAGAAAGCTTTTCTTCACGGTAGAGTGACAATATTATATGACAATAAAGAAGTTACATCAAAAAAAGAAAATACATTAAATGCAGACATATTCATTAGAGAAAAAAATGGTGGAAAGAAGTTTTGAGAGCAAATGTAATAGAATTCGTAACAGAACATTCAAACCAGTGGTGAATCTGGCTTATCTCTGTATTTTACAGAAATACTTCAGTTGGTATCTTTCACTATATTTGGAAAAAGAAGGCATATCCAACAGATTTACCAATCTGTTTCAGAACCATTTTACATCCTGCTGGGATAATTAACTGAGAACTATATTTAACCACTCAGAGTCCTGTTCCTATGTGAAATTATAAGCTATTTTAGTGCCATGCATTAACATCTTTTCAGTGTATTTTTACTGCTATATTGTCATGGAAATAATGAAATATACTTTGGTTTGCCAATTTGCACTAGCTGCCCAGTGAAACCCCCTGCCTCATTAAGGATGGCAGTGTTTTAAAGTAACATATTATGATGTATTTATATATAAGCATGCACATGTTTAGATGCTTCTATGATGAGTTCATATTGCATAATTTTTTGTATGTATGTGTACATATATTCTCATGTAATCTGTGTGCATAGATAGATATAGATATATAAATATCTGTATATATATAGACACATCTACTCTGTGTGTGAGTGTAGTTAGATCTATATACACACAGTACATGTGAATGACCTTACTGGCTTAGACCAAGGTTTACTTAGATGAATATACAGACTCCAACACTGTCCAGAACTAAGTATCTGGAACAAAAAAAAAAAAAAAAAAAAGATAAGTCTAAATAACACTGTCCCAGAATAATCACCCTTCCTCCAACTATTTTTAGTGTAGCTGATTCCCTTAGCTTGGTTACTTTTTATGTGGTTAGTAACTCCCCACTGTTTGGGTTTTTTTCATCCAGTTCTCTCTCTAGATTTTTCTTGAACCCATGCAAATTTCTAGCATTCATAGTGTCCTTTTGGAATTTGTTCCACATGTAGACAATCTAGGAAATTAAAACTTACTTCTGATTTTCTATTTTGAACATTGATCTTACTAACTTCATTTGGTGCCTCTTAATTCCTCTATTAGAAATACCCACAGTGTTCTAGATGTGGATGAACTGTGCCCTTAAACAAGAGCTATAGCAATGCTCTTTGTCGAACTCTGTTCTTTTTCAATTGGTCCCTAACATTTAATATGGATTTGTCAGTTCCTAAGTAGTAATCTTAAATTTTCATGGTACTTTATATGCCACGACTGCAGAACCTCACTCTTCAGTGGTGATGCTCAATCCACAGCCCACTGTTTTATATGAGAAGATAGGCACGTTTTCCTCATGGTTTATCACTACATCATTCATCAAGAATAATTTAATTTGTCATTTGATTGCTTAGCTACCCAGTTGCATAAGATCCTTTTGTAATTCTTCACAGTATTCCTTTGTCTCACTATGCTGAATAATTTAGTATCGTGTGAAAAATTTTCTCATCCTGCCGCTCAGCCTCTTTTTCAGGTTATTTATGAACACGTTAAACAACACAGGCCACAGAACAGATCTCTGTGGAACTGTGTCTATTATCTATTGTCTGTAAAAATAAATCTTTTTAAACATTGAAAAGCATCAAAAATCTGTAAGCAACTTAAGCTCTCCACCCCAAACTCCAGTAATTTAAGCTACTAAATTTGTTCCTTTCTTTCTAGCATGCATTTAATACCCTTCAAGTTACACTAACATGAAGCCCAAGATAAAGAATAGCTAGACTATGAGGTACCATAATAAATATATATTATTTTATTTATGATCTACAATTGTGAATGCAACTTGTATCACAAGAAACACAAGGCTATATCTTGAAAATTTCTACATCATAGCCTGTGGAAGGATACATCAGACTAAGAGGATATCCATTAGTAGACACTGTTCTGGGCTACTGGAACTGTAGAATGTGTTGTCTGCATACAGTTTTTCCAATCTTAAAGTCTTAATGGAAAGGGTAAAAACAATCATTCAACCAAAACCTACATACATTCTCAAATGGTTGAATGATTTGTTTCTAGCACAATGGGTTTTGTAAACCACAAGATGCCACATTCTAAAATAAATCACTATATTATCAGGCATCAAAAATATAACTTTACATTGGCCTGTGAAGATACTGAAAAGAGTCTCATTTGAGTCAACAATATTGTTAATATAGTATGGGTTATATAAGCTTGTCATTTAGCATGTTATTATTCTTTTCCTTCCCTCTCAACAATTTTAGAAGTGAACACAGAAACAGTAAACGAGTCTAGTATTCAAGCAGGATTGATACAAGAATGACAAAGAAATAGTTTAAGAAATCCAAAATATGGTTTTCAAATAATTCTACTGAAGTGGTAGCAGAGAGGAGGGGGGGTGAGGAAGGCAAATGCAACTAATGTCATAACTAGAGTGCATGTGAATATGCTCTGTATACTGTTCTTAGCAGTGCTCATCTGGGGTGAATTCAGATTTTCAACTAGTGATTAATAATTGTAACTACATCCCTGAAAATAACATGGTCACAGAACCTCATATTAGAATACTTTCATTGTACACCATGATTTTTTTGAGTAACACTGGTATTTCTTACTGAGTGAACCTCAGGCTGTTTCATTATCTGGTTAAATCAATATGTTTTAGTCAATAAAAGAGTGGTTCTTCAGGTTATAAGGCCTTCACTCTTGTTACCTTCTGGAATTTGTTTTTTTCCCCCTCCTCTTCTATATAACAGATCCATGTCTATGCAATGAAGCAAATAAAGGAACAACAGCCTGCATGTGTTCTTTTGCATATAGAAAGATTCATTTATGTTCAGAATTAAAATTATCACAAAAGTAACATCGTGAAGGTATGTGTGGAAAGAGGGAGAGAAATGAGGTTGATAATTTTGTGCATTATGAAGCTAAGAAGTGGGTGGTGTGAACTAGTGATCTGTAGTGTGTTCTTTATTGTTTCATTAGCAGAGGAACTGTTTGACTTGCCTGAGGCTTGATGCACACTTGCATTTAACTCCAGGGCTTCAGACCATGCTTACAACTATCTGTTTAGGGTCATGATGAATCAATCAGCCAGATGGCCGGCAGTCACGCAACATAGATCTCTCCATGGACTATGTAGCACTTTTTTATTGCTTTTCTTTGAGTAAGGGAAGGGAGATGTTGTCCACAGAAGAGGGACTTCTCCTTGACTCTCCTAATTGCTTACCCATGCAGCAGAAGAAAGAAAGTCATCCATGAATGTGTATATTCAAGTATTGAGACTGCCCTGCCTTACTCTGCAAAATTAAACAGGTTCAGTATCAAGGGGTCCCCATGGGAAGTTCAAAATAATTCAGTCAGAGCTGACCTATTTCATACATTCAACACAGCCATAAAAGAAGTGCCAGAATGAACTTCAGGCAAGTTTTACTGAATGAAAAGTGGGACTTTGATCAAAATCCACGGGTGACAATTGTAAAAGTCAGTGCACACTGCAGCTATTTTGGATAGATGGATGACTTCAAATTCCTGTCTATGAATTACTAGGTATTCTGTGATCCTAAAATTGTCTGCAGTCCATGAAGCGCTCAGAAAAGCTGTTAGAACAGTTCAATACTGTCTTGTTTAAAAGCAGTCTCCCATTGGCTAAAAGTCCAGAAAACATGTTTTGGGAAAATGAAATTAAGAAATAATTTGACAGCAATATTTTTAAATGATTCATTGCTTCAAAAAAACACAAGCAGACAACGTGGACGAGTGCTTTAAAAAACAGCATACATCAAACAAACATGACTGAAACATGTATAAGCATGATCAAAGAGAAATAAAGCCACAGCATAAACATGATCAAAATAATATTACAGCTAAAAACACTTCTCTGATCTTGTAGCCAATGTGAACAAGCTAAAAATAAAAACTTGGATTTTTATTTAAAACAATCAGCCTCAAGAAGTAAATTATTAAAGCACACACCTTTTTCAGTCTCCTTTTTCCAGTTGTCTTGGCTGTGGGGGTATTTCTCAGATCCCACACGACACCTTTGTAGCACCACTTTTTGTGTGCCCTCCTGCAATTACCAGCTCTGCAGACATTTCACTGGCAGCAGCCCATTAAACTGTCCTTCATGAGAAATCTGGCTCTTTATGAAAACGACACCTTGGTCCAGCTGCCTCTATGATTTATAAGCCATTGTTTGCTTAGTTAAGTAATGGAAACATATTTTGCTTGTCTCAGCACTTCAGGTTGAGAAAAAGCTAAGGAAAATTGATCTGCATTTGTTCTCTTGCAAATGTTACTCCTTAGCAGCAACAACCACACAAATACACACCCACCCCAACAGCAAGAAACAATAAAAGTCAGAAATTGGATTTCTAACTGAATTGTATTAGCATTTTAATGAAGATCTATAAACTTGAAGGCAAAGAAATTACCTTCAGCTGTCAAGATTGAGTAAGCTGAGGGAACAGAAGCTGGGGTCATCTCTTCATCACTTGACAGAAGCTAAAGGGCAGTTCTCTCAGGAAATGACTTGTAAAGAGTTTGAACTGGATGCCCCTATTATTGTATATTTACGGTCAAAATTACTAATTTATCAGTTCACAGCAAGAAAATTCTAGGAAACTAGGGAAATTTTACGCTCAGTAAAACTTCAATTGCTAAAATTTAATGAAAAGTACTGGAGGGTGACTGGGGCCCTGAGGAGAAGAACAAGACTAGGGAAGCTGAAATTAAAAATTTAACAACAACAAAAATAGACAGCTACTTGGGACTTCATAACTATGTACGGTGCCTGTCCACTGAGACCCAGTACAGAGAGCCAAGTACTGTCCTCAAAAAATCTGAACTTGCAATCACAGTGTGCTCTACTACCCACAGAGAGGAGGATTTGCAACACCAGTCACAAATGGGCACAACAGAGCTCTCTGCCACAGGCACGCTCAGCAAGGTCATTAGAGGACAAAGCTTTTAATATATGGTGATGAGAGAGCTAACTTGAGTTGTGGTTTTACACACTCAAATGTAATTTACAAAACACCAAAGCTTTTAGTGGTGTTCTTCCAAAAGTACCTTCATTTTAATTCTTCAGCTTTAACATCCCTCTTGTTGCTGATGATGCAGGCAAACACAGAGAAGCTCCCATTGATTTGCTGCTTACAGTGAAGCTCCTCAGCAACATGGATGGCATTAGACCACATCCTCAAGGTGGAAATACTCTTGGCACAAGGGATAACCTGAGGGTCTTATGGAGCTATTACAAGGGGTTTGTGGCAACTTGCTTTCAGATGCTGACATGGAGAGTAGTACCAGGGACAGACCACAGAGCAGAGGCGTCTTTTAAGGACAGTTTTCAAAGCCCTGGGTAGGGAGAGGTAGATGTGTGGCATACAGGCCATGCATGATTGAGATGTTAGCAGTTATCCCAGGGTAAGAAGCCCTGTGGGCACTCATTCGTGTTGCAATGGAAATTCTCATCAGAAAGAGTTTTAAAGACTAGTCATATTTATCAAGAGGTTTGTCTTTGACTCAAGACAGACTGATGCTGAGAAATTATGATTTTAAAATAGTGTGTTAGCTATGACATCTAGTTTATCCTTTTTAAGAAATCATATCCCTTTTTTTCTTAATTTTTCAAAGACTAGTAAAAGCAATTTTGATGACATAGTCAGATTATAATATGGGTTATTAAATTTAAGGCTTAGCTAAGGTTTCTTGTAATTTCAATTGCATACATATTCTTCATCATTTTTCTGACTGAAAACTAATTTCAGAATTAAGAAACCCCTCTCTAGAGTTTGGCCGTTCTGTTTCAGTGGTGACTTGTGGGATTTTATTTTGTGACATAAAAAGGCTGAAGATTCTCAAGGATGAAAGGTACTAAAAATAATATTAACATATCACTCTTCCATCATTTTAATACCTAGATGAAAAGCAACATAACAAGCAAAAAGACACTTATGAAAAAAATGCACAATGATTTTACACATTATAAATTCCTCCACATGTCAGTGCTAGTCTTACATACAGAGCAATAGGAATAGTTGTTGTGGCTTTGCAGTGCTTTAACCTTGAGTGTCATCTGTGGAACATTCTCACTGTGATAGATGTGAAATCTGAGTTAAGTGCAGGCTGTTGGTTTTTTTTAAAGGAATTACAGTTGAGGCAAAAGCAAAGAAGGGCAAGTGTAGGTTGGACTGTTAATAACGTGTAATAATTACAATTATTCATATAACAAACAATAATGGGAGCACAACTTTAATTTGAAGTACTTCTAAAATGGTGTAAGCAAGCCTCTGAGTACTGACCAAGGCTGAAATCTCCAGGCAGTGCCAGTATGCAGAGATGTCTCTCCTCTTCTACCTTAGAGGCATATTCAGAGCATTTCTTGCAAGTAACATTTTAGCACATGCAGGAAGGAGAAGGAAGAAAATGTTGATCTCTGATGCAATTATCAGTTTTTGAAGCCTTTGTTCGGAAGAAACAACAATAGTTTTGATTCCCTGCAATGACTAATTATATGGTGAAGAAAAATGAATTAAAAAGTTCAGTAAAATTATAGCTTAATTCTCAACGTAAATTAGATTTCTCACAAAACAATGCTTATGATCTACTCACCCTATTTAATTTAAAAGAGGTGATTATTATCTCTTTACAGAATAACAACCAAAATTAACACCTCTTTTCCATTACTAATTATGTCTTAAGGTGTTGTATATCTATCAACACTATTAATTTTAAGACTGATTTACTTGGTCCTCAGAGAGAATAATTGGGCAACAGAAAAAACTAGTGTCCTTCACAGAACAGAAAGGAAAGCTTGCAGCATATTGTCTCCATTTTAGGAATACTATCTCAGTTTTCTGTATTTCTCTGCAGAGAAACCTAATGTGAGTTCCAACTAAGAGTTTGTTTCTTCCTTTCTCTGTCGTTTATCTGAAGTTTTTGACACTGATGCTTGGAAATAAAAATAACAGAAAGCCTGTACCTTAACTGTATAACCTATATCTTCAGAGCTCTGGATGAGTGACAAAAACAAAATATCACAGTCTTTATGTTCAAATGTGAAGTATTAGGGGAGGAAGTGGAGCACAGAAGCACTCAAGATGAAAGATATTTCTGATCTGGGATGTTACACACTTTTTGCAATCAAAACTATGTTATGGGCCTGTCTTTCGTAAGCTCTGAAGATTCACAGGTGGAGTAGAAGTCCCTAGAGGTGCCCAAGCAGTTTATGGTAGACGACCAAAAACTCAAGACACTAAACTTATTCGTCTCTGCTAATGTGATTTTCTCAGGCCTTCCAGAATGCTGAGAGATGTGTGGTTATGTCTGGATGGAATATTCTTCTTCTTTACAACTTGGAAATTAGAGAGTACAAGAAACTGCTCAGAAAGAAGAGAGAACACGCTGCAGCAATACTATCAACCAAACTCCTGACATGTTACAGGAGACAAATCTTTGGCTCGGTGTGAGGAATAACGAGATTAACAAAGCAAACACATTTCACTGAAGAGGAAGTGGGACAGCCCTCAACAGTATGATTGGCAAAATCATTAAACTCCAAACTGAACAACTGTGTCTTTACAAGGTTTTCTCCAGCCTCCATATATCTCCCAAGACAAACTCTTAATATTTCTTTGTCAGAAATCTCTGTACAACTGTCTCCAGCATGAACCTTTGTCCACAGACATATTACTTTTTTTTTTTGTGCCTACACTGTGAACAAATATAGCCTTTGTGTCAAAAAATAGTCTGTTTTCAAAATAGGAAGAAAAATTTCAAATTTTGTACTCCCAGGTTCAATCTGAAGCAAACAGAAGGGGTTGTGTAGCTGTAAAAACAATCTCCTCCCCAATGTCATGTCAAAAACAAGGACAGAAATCTGCCACAATCTCAATTCTTGGTGAGGGATGTTCATTTATCAGGAAGTGATCATCAGCCTGAGATAGTTTCCAAGTTGTGATCCAGCAGACAATACTCTTGTAGCAATTTCCTAACCCATCTAATATCCTGTAATTTAATTTCTTTGTTGAGTCCTTTAGATTTGGCCACAAAAGTGAGGTCATTTTGTCAAACTATGAAAAAGGTTTTGTTGTTATAATTAACTTTTACAGCTAGTGTAAAGCAACTTGACACAAAATCCATCAAAGTAAGATTAATGAGGAATGGCAGCCAAAAAAAGGGTTGGGTGAATGACTGGTTTTAACTGATATGTCAGTGTAGCCCAGCAACCTAAAATACAGTAACGCATCTGTAAGCAAAGCAAAATCCCTCAGCACAGTGTGAAGTATTCAGTATGATAACATCAGTTATGAAAACTTCTTTGGGTAGTAATGTGAGCACAGTATCTGATTCCAACTTAATTTAGCTTCAGTCAACATAAGGTATTAACAGGATTTGCACCCAACTGAAATAATGGACTAGTTCATTTGTGATAAGGAAAAACTTCCATAAGGAAAAAACTTCCTTCCTGCTCAGAAAGGTTGTGGAGTTTCCTTCTCCTGAGATATCCAAAAGCCGCCTGGCCGACTTTGTTCAACTTGCTCTAGGTGGACCTGCTTTAGCAGGGGTGTTGGACTAGATGATCTCCAGAGGTCCTTTCCAACTCCCACCATTCCATGATTATGTGATTCTATGATGTGAAACTTAGTTTTTCTTATTCAAAACAAAACAAACAAACAAAGTGTTTGATAGCACAGGTGTGATGAAAACCAAGGAGCTGCTTGAGATAGAAACGTCTTGCAACATTACCTTTTACGCTGCTCTATTTGAAAAGTTGTTCTCAAATTCTGTTTAATTGATATGTTCTTTTATTCTGTACAAGTAAACAGACTGATAGGATTTCAGAAATATTTGATATGATTATTGGACTTTTAAAAATGAAAAATCTTCTGGGAGTAACATTGTATCAGATTCAATATTTTTAGCAGTTTTAATTTTATTTTTTAAAAAAAAGCAGTGAGGGAGGAATTTGCAGCACACATGCTCCAAAATAAACAGCAGGGAGAGGAATTAGAATTAAGTTTAGGAGAATAATTTTAAAAGCAATAAAAGAATGAAATACACTAAAAAATATAAGTCCTGTTATAAATAGGAAACTGGAACTATTGTTTAAGGAATGGTTTCTACGGACATGTCTAAAAAAAAAAAAAGCTGAAATTATGTCAAATATGGAGCAGAACTGAGTATAATAATGACAACCCATTTGCACAATCTTGTGAAAAAAAAAATGATTACTCACTTATCCATGTAAAGTATCTCATAGGAAGGTTTTACACCTTTCCCTCTCATGGAGATTTTTATGCCTTTAGTTAAGTTCCTTTAGAGAAACTGAAGAATAAGAAACAGAGACTGAAGGGGTAGCTAAGTGAAGGGAGTTGTGCTCTGTGACTGTGTCAGATTTTACACTGTGTCAAATGTTATCAAAGAGCCCAGGATATGTGATTAATCTCACTGACATCAGTGGAACAGTTTTTACTATTTATAAGGGTATTGAATTTTGCTCAAACAAAAGTCAGAGAATCAATAAACACCAATCTTTAGATATATGGCCATATTCACAGCCAATGTATCATCACTGAATGCTTTTAACTATTTCATAAGAGCTGGGAAGTGAATGGAATGAATATGTAAACCAGTCTTTGAAATAACTTTTTTTTCTGTTTTTATGAATGATCATCTGTTAAAAAAGCTCTGTCCCTGAAAGGTTATCTTGTTTCTTCTTATACCACTCATCTAATAAAATCTTCCTACAAATCTTGCTGCGCTTACCTGAACAGAAAACTTAATGAACCTACCAAGAGGAAAGAAAATTGATATGTATAAATGTATGTTAAAAATACTCTTTTCCATAATCCAGGAATCTAACAAAAATACAAGCAAGCCTATCACTTTAAAAGATAAATTAAAAAGGGAACTCTTTTTTTTTTTCATTTGTCTTCATTTGCTTAGTATGCTTGTAATTTTCCCTGATAACATTATGAGACAACTCCCCTTCCTAACATGTGAAACATTCAGCCTATAGCCACCAGTGATACGGATCTGAGAACAGAGGGAAAAAGAGCTAACGAACGAATATCAGCTGGCAACTCTCATTTGCTGGGTTACTCTCAACAGTCTCCAAAAAGATGCAGAAACTTTCAGACAGCACTGCTGCTTTTGAGACTGAAATTGAGGTTCTTAAAAGCAATTGTTATCACATTTCAATAAAATAGTCACTTATCTGTACACTCTCACATCATCTGAGGCATTCGCTGCTTCTGAGTATCAACTACTAGCTGGTGAATACCGGTATACTTTGACATACCTTAAATGTTATCGTGAACTTTACTATATCTTTTTTACTGTATGGTATGTAACAGCACCTACCTATATGTTTAGAAAATTGGATCTATCAGCCAGCTATTCAGTAATGATAGATAGATACAGGTCCACAGAATCCAGTGAACTAGCAAGGGGTGAGTTACTTTAGATACCACTTTGAAACCTAAAAGCTAGGCACTGTAGCCTGACATAAGTAATATAGGCAGCTCTAAAGATCACGGGAAGAAGAAGTACCACTTTGGCAATGCACTAAAATGAGAATTTCAGGATCAGCTGCACTGTCAAAACTATAAGGCATCAAATGAGGAAGCATTCACTAAGCTTTCTTTTGTATGTGTGTGTGATCTGTCCATCATATCTGATAACTAGAATTCTGTGAATAAGGTATTTGGGGCTTCTTCTTTTTTTTTTTTTTCTTTGTTATTAGTCAAAGATACTACCTTTAAAAGTGAAAAATAAGTATCCATTTGTCTCTCTCATTTGTTCTTTTCTCTTCCTGTTCTCTCTTCCTTACACCACAGTCATGAATAGGGTTCTACAGGATAAATTATGCTGATGGGGACATCTGTTTCACCCTTTAGTTTTGCAGGTATTTCCTGGTAGAACCTGGGGAGGAACCAAGTGACTCAGGCAGGACTCAAAGAGCATGCCAGAAACACTGGGTTTGCAAAAGTAAATGAAGAAAAATCACTAAAAGATTTACTATCAATTTAAACCCTGAAAAGGATGAAAACTGATCTGATGGGAAATCGCGTGCCATATTAAATATACTGTTTTGTAACTAGGTGTTTTCTCTGTTGAAAGGCTACAGAATTATTGAGCTGTCCTACAGTTACAGCACAAATAGAGCTTGAAGATGTAAGATGTGATACACCATAGTGTTTTAGAAATAATGAAACTATAAAATCTGCAAAGAATTGACAAACGTGAATTTAACTATAACAGATGCTGTATCTACATTTCTTCATCTTGATTTTCTTGATTTCTCTTTGCTTACCTAATCACAAAGTATTCTATCAGGCCCAGTCCTTCTCTAGTAAAGTCAACAGCCATAACTGTGCTAAATACAGAAGTCAGAATATGTTGAGAATAGAGCTTAATATTAGCTTCACAGTTCTTTGCTAGTCTGACTTTTGAATTGTGCTCTTGAACTACCTGATGTGTTATCAATGTTACAAATACATTGATGTTTCCACTTTTCTGTGAAAATAGTTTTTTAATACAAGACAGTATTTAGCAATCTAGCACCAGCCATCAGTTTGATATCAGCCGTGACATTATTTAATTTTCAGAATCACAGAGGTTAAAGCTCACTGAACTATAAACAGTTGGAAACATGGAGTGTAATCCCAAGGCACAGCTCTGCACAAGATGTAATTTAAATCATATTGCATGCTAAGCTGAAAAGGCAGTGCAGGTCCCAGAGGGCATGAATAAATCTGCAGTCACTGATTTGCCACACACATTTGTGTTGGGATTCTGTAGCTGTGCAAATGTGATGTCTTCCTTTAGTGCAGCAGACCTGTCATCTACTGAGATTTGTAATTAAATAACCCAAAGAACAAAAGCAATTACTTGGCCTTACAAACTGGATTTTACATGATTTCATGAACAAAGAGAAGAGGAAGTTATGGAGACAGAGAGAAAGGGAGGCTTGGAGTTTGCAACTTAATTCAGCTGTGTCTAGTGCTAGCTGAGATTTTAATGTATAGACCAGGTATTCAAATATCTGGCTTACTTTGAACTAATAAGTCTGTCATTGCAAACTCCACTCTGAAGTGGAGGTTTCTCCAGCTAAGGAGCCAATTAAGTTTCCAGCTGGCTCCGTGCCACATCAGGTGCTGGTTTTGAGCAATCACTTGTGTTAATTGCAAGCAACACTGGATGCCTTTTGGGAGAAGCAGTTCACGGTTCCAGGAATGTTAGTGTAAAGGGGGTAAGGTTCAGCCCCATTACCAAGAACAAATCACAAAGTTTGTACGGGTTACAGACTAGCACTTGTAATTTCATCAAATGGGGGAAGAGGAAGAAACAGACTATGGGGCTGTATCCTCACATCATTAACTCTGCTGGGTGTACTGGGCATCTCAGTTACTTGATGGGGTGCTGGCCACATGAGGTGGAAGCCTTTATATTTTCAGCCAAGCAGCTCTGTTCTCCCTTTCCCCTGGTTCTGTCAGGTGTTCTAATCCAGGCCAACAGGGCCAAGACGTTGGCTCAGAAGAAGACTATCAACTGCCCATGAACATGGTCTCGTCCACATTTGTTGGCATTTTCCTTCCTTCTGTTTGTCATACTGGGGCAATAGTAATTAAAAATATGCATTGTGGTTGTTTCATGTAAAGGAAATACTATAGGGGCATAAATAAGAGTGCCATAAATGGATGTTGAAGGGCTGATTTATATAAAATACAAGCATTAAAGACATAAAGAATACTAATGAAATGAGCTGAGCACTGCAGTGAGTAGAAATCAGTAAAACCTCCTTGGCTGTATTTGGGATATTCTCATTTTTGTATCCACTAAGATCTGACCTTTGCTAATTTTTAGTATCTGGCTTTTGTCTCAGTACCTGAATAACAAGTTTTAGCTGGTCTATCTATTTGCAGGGGTTGACTTCTAGTATGTTTGCCCATGAGTCTTGGCAGTAGCAATTAAAAGAAACTATTTAAAAGAAACTTGCCCAAATGTTGGAGGTGATGAATGGGAAGCTTGGATTGAATCACTAGAGATAAAGGGAGGTAGTGTGTGGAAGGGAGGAACTGGTACAGACCTCAAAGTCTGCAGGTGCTTAGGAACAGCGTGGAGGCTCAGGAAGTGTCTCTAATACACTTTAGAGGCTCAGTCCCTGGTGTGCCACATGGCTGTACAAAGAAAACGTCTTAAAACAAAGCCATCTTATTTCTCCCTTTAACACAGACTAAAACATTGCCAAACACTTTAGTGTCTGAAGCTGTGAATTTCATTAAATTCAATGCAACTTGCTCAGCACTCTCTATTTCTGTGTGGCTAAAACCTCTAATTCTCCCCCCACTGCCCCGCAGCCGGCGTGCTCTAGTCACATCACACTTAACCTTTGCCTTGGCTTCTCAAAAAAGAATTTGTTTCACTCTATTCATGGCTTCAACAGTTTGGCAAACTGCACTCGAGTGCAGTGCTGGGCCTTTATATTGAACACACTAATCTGATTGTTTTTCCACTCTACAAACTTTGGGTCAACAATCAAGCTGCTGCCAGAAACTAATTAATTTGCAAACAGTCCCCATTTTCACAGGGGGAGAGCTTTTGAAACCTATGTCAGCAGAGCTGGTCACACCATGGTGACATGCATTGTCATGGCATCCACTTTTCTGGGTAATTCTCTGCACTAATTTTTCACCACACACATGAACTCAAATTACCCAGTCAACAGTAAATCTCTATTGAATGCCCACCAAACTCTGAACGTGGTGGCCTGAGAAGAGGAAATTGGTATTGACAGGGTCAACACTCATTAAATTGATGGCTAGACCATAAAAGAAAAAAAAAAACCAACAGAAGAACATAAAAATAAAGATTCAGATGCATGCCATATCCCAGTGAAGGGGGCTGTAACAGGCCCGTTCCAGCTTTGTTTAAATCAATTAGTATTCTTCTGCGTGATTCCTTACAAGCAGATTTCTGCTTAACTTTTCTTGAAAAACTGGTTTGAAAAACCAGTTTTTTCTTGAAAAACTTTAGTGAGCAGGAAAGGAAGCATAATTTGGTAGTTAAAAGTCCCTGTTTTCCAAGCTTCAGAGCTGTGATGAGCCCTTATAGAGACCTCAGAGATCACGGGAAGCCCACTTGAATTTCCAAGGCCTATAACACATAGGCTTTCTCTTTGGCATTCTGCCACCTAATTTGAACTTTGCTTAAGCTGATTTGGATCTTTGTTAAAACAGTAAATACAAAGAAATTCATGTTGTATAATTTAAAGTGGGACCTACAGCAAAAAGCAAAGCAAAATGCAGTCTTAGAACGTGAACACTACACCAGTCTTGGACAAATTAACTGTTTTTCACTATTGAAATTCATCTTCAGGACAAGAGGAGAAGCTTCCTATGAACTGATGCATGTGAGTGATATGCTTGCATTTATGCATATATGTATACATAGATATATTCCTTTTAATCAGAGATTAACTGAAAGTAGTACACAAAGCTTTCTAGTAGAGATTATCACCACAGATAACACTGCTTGAGTGATATGCTCTTTGTCACCTTCCTTACATGAAGAGAGCAGCACTTTAAAAAGCTGTCCATTGCAGCTTTACAGGTTATATGATGAAATAAATACGTAAAAATAGATAATACCTTTTTTTTTTTTTTTAAAGCTTTCTAGAGAACATAGAATATCACTGGGACTAGTGCTAATCAGACATTTGCTGGTGTTTATTATTCAACATGAGAAGAGTACAGAGCTGGAGATATGCAGGAGCAAGAGTGTGATTCCTTGATTGTACTCATGCAGAAAGATTTTTACACATCTTCTGCTGCTGGAGGTGAAGATAAGACTCAGATTTATTCATCTAAAGTTATGCTTTTAAAAACTTATAACTCACCTGGGTCATCAAATCTGATTCTGAACACTCAAGTGAGATTACCCAGTTTACCCTGTACAGCCAAGTGCACTCATTTAACCACATCTGGCATCTAGTGAGAGCTTGTTCTGGGTCATTTGTCCAATTTCCAACCCATGAAAATCAGCACAGGTGATGGGAAGGGCTACACTCTCAGAGCTCACTGCAGCATGAACCTCACCAGCATTTGCTGGGTTGTTGACCTGTTACTGTATTCACCACTTACATAACCCCCCTAAAATTTAGCAATTCTAAGGCACATCCAACAGATCATTTCAGTGTACATGAGTGTGAGTAGATCCCCAAGCTGGCAAACACTTCCAAGTCTGTTTAGAGAAGGATTATGCACTGATCTGTTTGGGACAGGGGTCATACCCCACAGTGCCTGTTTTGAGAGATATGAAATTCTTTCCTGAAAAATGTACTACATGCAACAGACAAACTTCTCTTGTCTTCAGTGGAAACACTGCACAAAACACTTTGAGCTCCCCCATTATTTTTGATCTTGCATGCTCTATAAAGAGAACCACAGTATGAATAGCAGCAAAACATGGCTTCTGATCTACACTCCCAGCTATTATATTTTGGTGTGGATAATAAGGCTGACCAAGCTAAAAACCCACAAATAAGCCCACACTAAACCATGTAATATACAAAAACCCCAAGCCAGGTGTTGCTGGACTAATTTGTATCCTAACTTTCCCATGCATATTGTGGCTATAGCTCAGACCAATGTTTACTGATGCAAGTCTTTCTGCCCCAGGTAATATTGTCTAGAGTGTCAGGAAGTCTTCAAAATGTGCTATCAAACCAGGGGAATGTCCTCTTCTGCTTCATCCCTACTACTTGCTTTTTCCACTCCAGCCTCAAAACCTATACTTTGTCTACTTTTACCAATTTTTCATACCTAAACACAATAAAATCTCATCCACAGCACTGCAACTTAATGAAAAAAATTACCTAAAATTACTTGTTCCCAGATTGGGGCAGGGGTGGGGTGGGATGGAGGTGGGTGGTCTGGTGGTGGAGAATGAGAAAGAGAAGGTATGTTTCCTAAAATAATTTAATGTAGGCCATTTGATGAGAGATCACAATATTTCTGGCTTTCTTTTCCACCATCTACATGATCTTCCTCACATCCAGAGGAACTGTAAATCACATTCTCTAATTCCTACTTGGTCTTTGATTTCTGAATCAAATTATTCTCTTACTTTGTATACAGAAAGAGGGAGTAGTCATCATACAGGATGAGTCAACTGTTCAATACATGAGTATCTTGTGATCAGGTACTCAGCTGCACCCATGGTTTCCTAAGTTGTAACCATTTCAGGTTAGTGATCGTAGAAGTGTCAAGTAATAACATTAAGAAAGAAGTGTTTATTTTGTGATTTCAGAAATCCTACATTTCTTCCAGGAGAATAAGCACTGGTTGTAATAAAAATGTATGTAGAAAAAAACTTGTTTGATTTCAACAAGAAAAACAATTTAAAATTCATATTCACTCTCTCAGATTTGGATCTACAGACTTAAAAGGAGAAAAAAACCCTGTAAACTGAGTTTGCATGCCGTGCTGTTCACATTATTATGCCATCATCACCATAGTTTCCGAGTGCTTCCTAGCACTGTGTTAGGTGATATTAGCATCACACATGGAGTTTATCACTATGAAATTATTTTTTATTATTCTTAGCAATGAAGATAATGGGAATGGGGGTGGGAGGGCATGCTGAGTGGGAAATGAGACTGGCATATATGGACATGTTTTGCTCCTGCAAGGGCTAGAGCTGTTCATGCCTGTATAAGCAGCTGTGGGAAACTGCAGGACTTGGTCCATGCTACAGCCTGCATGAGAGGAAATCTCAGCTGACTAATAATAAGTTTGAACTAATTTGGTTCAAACACAGAAATGCATATTTTAAATTCAGTAGGTCCTTCTGAAGAAAAAAACACACCAAAAGAACAACAACAAAATACACACACACACACACACAATTCCCCTCACTCTTTTCACTGGTAAAGTTGTTTAAGTATGTCCGTGAAAACTTATGGGCATGCAGACCTGAAGAGGTTTGGCATGCTCGCTGCAGTCCCTTGTGATGTCAGGCAAAAGTACTGTATGACACACATAAAATGTGACTTAAGTTCTTCTTAACACAAACTAGGCTGCCTCACTGACTTCTTCTATTGGGCAGTTTTTTCTAATTTCATCCCCATGACAGTTTAAGACTTCTAATTCAAAGACTAAATATATATATATATTACGTGTATGCATATATTCTCATAAGTTCATACTCTTTTTGGGGGGAGGTTGTTTGGGTTTTTTTAATGTCCTTTATTTAAATAAAGTTATTGCTAGAGATTTAATGTATTTATACCATCCACCACCTCCTTTCTCCAAGAACATTTCAGATGTACTTTATGAAATAACCCCCAGGTACCAGGATGTGGTCCTGTCTATGCTGGCAAGTCAGACATTTTCCACATCTGTTTACCTTTGGCGGCACGTACACATCTTGACACGTTTAATACACTATATTAGATAGGTAGAACTATAAACTATCTGCAGTCTTGTCTTTCTCTTGCCATACATTCCTCTACTGTGTAATACATACACACTCAAACTTTTGTGTGTACATTGACAATGCTGGGACATCCTACAAACTTTCATAAGCAGAAACAACACAAAGTTCTGTATGAATGCCAGAAGGGTATCAAGTCCATGTTTACTGCCTTGAAGCCTGTGAAATTTAAGGGGGCATTTTCTTTTTTATTGAACAGTCACTCAGCTTCTATAATTCTCAACTGTTTATGTAACCGTAAAGTAAAGATTACTGAGGACAATAACCCCAGGGGACTAAGCACAGCTACTACCCCACTTTAAAAATTAAGCCATGGAACGTATGTTAAAATAATATCAGGGAGATGGTTTAAACACATAAAAAGCGAGGAAATTCCAAGCCAAGGCTGAAAATCCAGACTGACAGTCTCTCTTAACCCCAGGTCTAGTAAATGGGGTGAGCCAGGCCAGTATTCCCTCATTTTTCTGGGGTGCAAACCAGACTCATAATACTATCTTAATGCAGCTTTTGTGATTTCATTTCCTTTCAAATCTTCTGCAGCCCAACTCTGTTTTGCTTTGAAAATAAAAGTTTATGGTTATTCATTTTAAAAAATGTTAACAATTTAAGGCCAGATCCCCTGTGCTCAAGTCAGGGAAGATGAGAATGGCTCCAAGCTTTCCTTCCACTCCCTTAATCTTCAGCTTGAAAACTGCCTTCAGTGCATTGCTTTTGCTTTGCTTAGCATTTGCTTTGGTACACTGCACTGCCGTTTCTGCCTTCTTGCCTCCAGCCATGCCCTCAGCCCTTTCACGGAGGCTGCCATGGGTTGGTGTACAGCAAACACTGCATGTAGTTCACCAGGGATCCCTGGGACCAGCCTAAACTGCTCCGACCTTCTCAGGCCTCCTACTCATCTTTTTTTATTACTGAAGCAATTCATAGAAGCAGGATCTGATCTACACTTTCTTGAAATAACACTAGTTTTTGATGGCTCTGAACTATAAAAGACAATGCACTTTTAAAAGAAAATATGGGGTTTGCCTATAGTCAAGTCTCTGTAAAATGTATGTGTAACATGAAAGCCCTTGATCCTTATAGCAAACCTGAACAGGAGATGTTTTTTCTTTTTCAAGATTTTTTTTTTGAGAGTTCAAAACTATTCTTGACCGTTACTGGGACCAACTAAGACTGTCAAAACTTTTTTTGCAGAGAAACTCCATGCACTTACCAGAGGAACCAATAACATCCAGGGTAAGTACACACAAGGCTTCTAACAAAGTACATGATTCAGTCCAAGGTACTAAACTGCAGCTTTTTGTATCCAAGATGACTTCCCAGAGCACCAACTTATTTTATTGTGTTTTTGCAAGTGCCTCCATGTCACATCTGGCCAACACCTAATTAATAATTAAATGTACACTGCTGCAGTGACTGATGTATGGTTCTCTACCTTCTAGACAAACACCCTGACTACATGGTTATAGAATCAGTCTCCCTTGCTTTATTTGGCTTGGTGATTGTTTAATTATTTATACAAAATGAAATGGCTTTTGACATTGAGTGAGTATTTAATATCTTTTAAAAAGTCTTTAAAAGCTGTTGGTCAGGACCTTCCCTTGGGCTGGGAACAGTTCAAAGTCCTCTTCCCAGTAACATTTAACTTCTTATAGAAGGTGAAGCTTTTCTAAAAAGTGGCTGTGTGATCTTTGTAGGAACTCTGTGTTCATACTTGAATGCAAAAAAAACTTAATAGCTCTGTGCAAGGTTGCCTTACTTTTAGGCCAGTTCAGGATGATATTTAAATTCTGAGAAAATTTTGGGAGCTCTTCATGCGCAACTGTCTCCTCCACTCCATTTTTGGTACCAAACAGCTGTGCTTTCTGCACCCTGTCATCTCTGAACTTAGCCTTAGTATGGAGAAAGCAGCTTTAAGTTCCTGCTCTGAGTGAAGTAAATATTATCAAGGACTTAAAACAGGATGTCTCACTGCCTAGCTGTTAAAGTCCATGGGGATGAGAATTTTGCTTTGTAACAGTTTGATTAGAACTGCTCCTCTTGTCCAGCTTTCAGTATATGGCCATTAGACTAGTGGTTTTTAACCTGAGGCTAAGCACACTACAGAAAGCAACTAGAAAAGTAAACCCACCACAACACAGCAATCCATTTTTTTTTCTAAAAAATGTATAAAGGTTTGAAAACTCAAGGTTCAAAATTAGTTTATACAGATCTTCAAGAAAGCAGAGTACAGCTCATCCTTCAATGAGAGCTTGTCTATTAAAAGTATATCCACTCTAAATACGTGCAAACACAAAGCTTCTTTTATAATTATATTTAAAAAAAGACAAATGACAAAAGAAAAAAAAATAAAGAACTGGCAAGCCTGCAGAGTTTCAACCCCTAACAATTATAATTTTTGGATTTCCCTGTTAGATGCTGAAATTAGGAGTACTGTGTGGAAAGGCTGTCAGGATCTTATCACTAGGAAATCAACAGTAAAGTTTTAGTGCCTTTAATAGGAATGTTTTAGTGAAGATTTTAAGCCAACCTTTCCATATTAGGAAGGTAAACTTCTTAAGTTGCAATGAAGGGGTTGATTTCAAAAATATATTTAAGGATAGTTCTTTATTGAAGTATAGACAGTCCTGAGAATCATTGCTGAAGGCCTGTTTGATTCTTACTTTTTTTTTTTTTTTTTAAACTACCTTGAAACTTTCCATACAGGAATACAGTGTAAGAACTACACTTGGAGATGAAATTCATTCCACCCTGTGCTACCCCAAATACTGTCTGTCTACTTTTATGCTCATTTTGGAAAATGCTTAAATTTTTGAGAGCTTGAGGTTCACCAGCTCTTCCTGTGCAATTGTCCTCTCCTCCTCATCTTCAGTACAAAGCAGTTCTGGTTTCTGCACCCTGTCAGATGTAACCTTAGTGCTAATTTGGGAAAACCAGTTCTCACATTTAGTGCTGAAAGACTGATAACCGAATCCACAAAGGAATGACATATTTTCAGCGATGAAGTACAGGGGCTGTGGACAATGGCTGTGCTTTCCCACTGCATAAATCCTCCTGACTCAGTTGTCATTGTGCAAATCTAATGCACAAAAGCAGATTTTGCTTGCATGATTGGACTTTCAGTCATCTTGACTATCATAATAGGAAGTGGGTGTTGTGTTATCTTTAATATATTATTACTCTACCAGCTACCAAGATAGATGGATATGTCTGTAACCCTTGCACTTCACCGTCTCCTGAAGTTCAAAAACTTGTCTATTACTATAATAAAATAATCCAATGAACAATATTTCTGGGTCACTGGTCAAAGAAAGACTGTGGAACTGAAATGTGATCGACCCAAACATGTTCTCACAGTAGTCCACGTGATTATGGCAAAACCAAGTTTAACAGGACAAAATTCAGATTGAAACAACTTGTCATATTAGAATACAGATTCATAAGATTAATTATATACACAATTCTCTGATACTTATATCCAATGCATTTGTCATATATAGAGTTGCTTATCCAACCTTCAGTAACACTTCGTGGTTTTAATTATGAGTCAGGGATTGCTTTTTGTTATGGATTGTATATACAGCTAATATGTTAACTAGTATGATATGAGAAGTTCCTGACTGTAGCTAATAAGAAACTGTGCTATTAAAACATAGTCTGCTCTTACACATTAACATTTTTGTGAGCAGTTTGCACTAAATTGCAAAACCACATAAGAAAATCCAGACCTCAACACAGACATAAATAACGTGGCTAGAAGTGAAAATATATAAGAACAACATACTTTGTGAATTCAGAAACAGGAGTGCAGATGCAAGCAGCATGAGTAAAAGCGTCTAGTTAACTCTTAAAAAATTAGAATATAAATTAACTCATGGTAGCTACAGTTAGCATTACTGGATCACTTAAATCAAATATCAGGTTTTTAAGATGATGAATTCTCATTTCCAAAAGGCTCATATCCTTGCATAGCTAAAGTGAAGTGTAATTCCATTTAAGCTATTGGAACTTTGACTTCAGCAGAACTTGGACAGAGCACCTCTGAGCACATTTTAAGTATTTTGATACATGAAGTCAAAACCAGATTTTCTCTGAAATGATATCTTTCTCCCCAGACTCATAGCTACATGCCTTATTAGTAATAGCTGTAAAACAATGTAAACTACTGTGTGTTGTTAAACTATTGAATACTTTGAA